>NC_056575.1:19289872-19323424 GCF_018340385.1 Cyprinus carpio
CCACCTACTGTAAGTTAGGCTTTTTATATTTCATGATAAAGAGCCTGCCACACCAGAGTTGTTGTGTCAAAGTTAGCGGTAACATTTCCTTTAGCAGTGTACAAAACTGATGGATGCAAGGACTATGGCCTTGGCACGTTAAGCCCGATTGTTGCAGAAATCAGGCTCTTGAGACTGAATGGAATCATTCTGAAACACTCAAACTTCCAAGGGACATTCTAAGTTTGCGGTTGGCCAAGTCGGGGGGATAATTTGGGTTGTAAATGCCATTGCCTTGGCTATCTGAAAGCGTCTCTGGAAAGTATGTCTGCAGATGGTGGCAAAAGCACATAGGATGTCTTGCGGTATTTAAGGACATAAGAAGAAAGTATGTCATCAGGAGGGGGGGGGGGGGGGGGGGGGGGAAAACGGTTGGGATCGAGGACGTGGCGTGGTTGTTCGCCGCTTCTCCGTTTCGTAAACCAACAGTTGTTGTTATGTTATAAACCTATAACACAACGTTTATCGAACAGGTTCGTTCAGAAAGTTATCTGTGGATTTTTTGTATTACGTACGGATTCCACCGACTCAGAGCGGCTGCTCACCTACCAGTTGTGCTATCGCCTGTGGATTTTTTTTTTCCCGTGTCTGTCCGTCGCTGCCTGTTGCCCTGGGGCCTTCGACTGAGATCGCTGCCGATGATCGCGGAGGTGTTCACCCCATGGTCACGGTTGTTTGCTTGGCTGGTGGTGTGTGGAGTTTCTCTGTGCATCACGAAACGTGGGCTCGCGGCTAGCAGACCCACTCTCCACGCACTGGATAATAAGACTGAATTATTTCAGCCAATCAATTTACACGTACCAACATTCATGTTTCAAATTCAACAACTATACCACTCCATCGTGGTACGATCAGTCATTAAACAACTGGGACTCTTCGCCGGACCACGTTATGTTCACAGGAAGCTTGATATGACTGTGAATGCCTTGCATTTAAATATAAGGCACCCTCTTTCCACTATGATACTTCTCATGTAGCGGCCACCCGAACCAAATCCATCATTCATTCCCAGAGATGTTCCAATCTTCTTTCAACATTCTGTTACAATGTCTGCTAATATCATTATTACTTGCGAGATATGAATAGTCATGTCAAACTCTTCCAAACTTGTCGTTTTGCGCAGAACAGGAATTTTCTCCAATTAACTCGATCTGTTTTAATTTGGACCACAACTTGTCGATTCCCCAAAACTCCTACCAGGGGCCATACTTTGGACCTAGTTATTACAAACTCTGTTTATCTCAGCAATCGTTCTGGTGTATGATCTGGGATTTTCTGATCATCCAGGCCATCTCCATTGAAGATGTCTTCACTGTCCAGGCTGCTCATCAAGCCCCAAAACGCCAAATCGTGCTTCAGAAATCTGAAAAACATCAAACCAAAGAAACTATGGCATCTGATCTCCAGCATCTCCGTTCTGTAAAAAAACTGTCTACCACCCATGGACTCAGTGGACTATTATAATAACACACTCAGAAGCATTCTGGATCTTCATGGCCCGGGGCAAAAACCCAGAAACAGTCACTTTCACCCGATCAACACCCCGGTATACCGGTGATCTACGGAAAACTGAAGGCAGCTGGGCTGTTCCTTGAGGAGGAGATTCAAAAGCCACAGGTCTCACTGTGCACAAGCTCGGCTTTTCGGGAACATCAAAAGGAATACTCCAAAGTCAATTATGGAGGCACGGGTCTAAATGAGTCTATTCAAATGTCATCAGAAATAGTCCCGGAAACTCCAAAACAGCTGTTCTCCAACCATAAAATCATCTACTCCAAACCATCAAAACCCCCATCACTTACAGAAAAACTACAGAAGAGCACTGTAATAATTTCAAAAACAAAAATTAGGACTCCCATTTACTCTACTTTTCTGAATCTTCACCACTATCCATCCTGACTATCCACTTACAGCCTGTAATTTGGAGCCCCTACATCGTTTTCCAGAAATTTCACAGCAAGAGGGTTGAGACAATAATTAAAAGATGATGAAACCTACCACCTGTGCCCTCGACCCTTTTTCCTACCCAGTTCTTAGTGAAAGTAACACCTCTGTCCTAAGTCCTCCTGAACCTACCACTATAATAAACCACTCCCTCCAATCTGGTATTGTGCCATCTGCCCTAAAAATCTGCCATAATCAGACCACTTCTCAAAAAACCCACCCTTGACCCAAGATGTGCTTGCAAATTACAGGCCTATTTCCAATCTCCCATTTCTCTCCAAAGTATTGGAAAAAGTTGTAGTTTCCCATCTCCAGGATCATCTCAAACACACAATAATCTTTTTTGAAAAAAATTTCAGTCTGGTTTCCGCACCTGCACATATGTACGGAAACAGCCTTGGTTAGAGTCACAAACGACCTACGGATGACAGCTGATGCAGGTTCACCAATCCCTCCTCATACTCCTCGATCTGTCTGCTGCATTCGATACAGTGTCATCATGGCATACTTCTAAACCGACTGCATCACACCCATTGGACTCACTGGCACTGCTCTTAAAACTGGTTTAAATCATACCTCACTAAACAGAACAGAGTACATTTCATTGGAAGTGCAAGGTCCCGGCAACCACAGTTACCTGCGGGGTACCTCAGGGGTCAGGCCTTGGCCCCATTCTCTCATCATGTAACATGAGTCATTAGCGCTATGGTGAGTATCATGTCCTGCTATGCTGATGCCACACAACTGTACATGAAAACTTCACCAAACCACATCATTGTCATCTCAACACCTCACTGCCTGTCTGGTAGGAGATAGGTGGGATGAAGCACAAACTTCCTCCAGCTAAACAGCTCTAAAAACTGAGGCAATTTGTTTGCACACCACGTCAAACCCAGTCTTCCTCCATTACTGGTATAACTATTCACTGATTCATGTTCATTTCCCTTCACAACTGTCACCAATCTTGGTGTTAGGATGTGATCCACAACCTCGCGTTTCGAAAGCCCATATCAAAAACCTCTGTAAGATATCTTTCTTACCATCTCAGAAATATTGCAAAAATTTCGTCCGGCCAATGGTTAACCTTAGCAGATGCTGAAGAAAAGGGCGTGGGTCCATCGCCTTTGTCTCCTCCATGACTGGATTACTGGTCTAATGCACTTCCTCATCGCGGGCATTCGCTAAACAAAAGCTGTGCAAGAGAATTGGCAGTATGTCTAGTAATAGTGCGTGCTTAGAGATCCTGATGAGAGTTCCCGAAAATAATATGGATCATATCACAACTCCATTGTGTCTCCCATTCACGTCAACTGGACTTCCTGTTTCCGCCAGGATTGAATATAAGATCTCCCTTTTAAACATACCACGTTGTCCTCTAGGAAATGCCCCACTCCCTATCTGAAAGAACTACCACAACCTTCGACTACTTTTCTCGATCACTCGCCGCCTCAAAACAAATTGTAACCCCCCGCCTTCCTTCTCCCCCAAGACCAAAGCTCAGCACTAGGGTGAGTCGGGGGCGTTTCGTGTCTCTTGGCTGCTGCCTTCTCGGAATTTGGAATTGCCTTTCCCGACCATCTGAGGGGCACCTCAAACTATTGAGACTTTTAAAAAAGGACTAAAAACATTTCGTTTTTAGGAGAACTTATGATTTTTAAATTATTAAACCTCATTTAAGTATTTTATCATTTCTAATTGATCTGAATTGTAGCACTTTGAGATTTGTTGTTCAAATGTAAAGTGCATTACAAATAAAAGTATTATTATTATGATTATGTAATGCTATTGCCATGGACATCTACAGTCATGAGGCAGATTGTGCTCATAGGAAACCCCACGGAGACAAGGGTTTTTTAAAAGAGACAGCGTGCTGAACAACTTGATGCTCTGATCACACGTAACTCAAAATTGTGGCTCCAGACATCATGCATGACATCCTTGAAGTGTGATGGGGCCATATGAAGTGAAACTTGTCCTTGAATTCATAATTGAACAAAAACCATCTTACGCTTGGACAAGCTGAACACAGAAATCACAAGCTTGATTATGGGTTTGTGATTAAAAGCAACAAAAACGTCTCTAATAAGCAAACTGACTTCAGAAAACATGGGACAAAGTCTATGCACCAATCTGCAGCTAAGATGTGGTGCTTGACTTAGGTTCCTGCCTACCAATGATTGGTGACCGGATGGTACCAGTGGGAAACAACTTATTGTTGCTTCCTGCTCCAGTGTATGGAGTTTATTTTTTCTCCTTCTCTCACCGTTCCAAGCAACAGAGTTTGCTTGGAGAACGATCAGTGAGGGAGCACACGTCAGATGGCCTTTTTCCTTGAGCCTCTTTTCTCACCTACATTTTTTTTCAGGCACAAAAACCACCAACTTCATGCTGTCATTACCCAACAGCAATTCAGAAGCTAGGCCCCCTGATGCAGTTTTGGTCAATGCGCCTTTGGAGGCCAAGACATGGTGGCTTTAAACGGGTGGTTAGCTCACGTCCACGAATGCTAACTTCCCTTCCGCAACATCTGCAAAGACGATGGCGTTTCGGCATTCAGATAATGCAGTGTTCGATGATTTTTCTTCTCTGGCACCATTTTGAGCCAACAATGTGGAAGTTGGCCCAGGGCAGAGTTCCTTTCTGGCCACTTTAGAAGAATTTAAAAACATCCAAAGTGGTTTGCCAGGATTCACTCTGTTCAGTGAAGTGATTTGTGCCTGAATGGGGTAAGTAAACAGTACAGGATACCGACCAGGCAATGACGGTGTTCTTGCCTACGACACAGATGAAGAACTCCAGTTTGGGCTCTTACAAACCATCCTCTTGATGGAGCACAAACATCAAAAAACCCCATCAGTAACGCTTGGTGTTCAGAAATGTGTAAACAATAGGCTTTGAGAGGCATTTGTTTGGCATACTGTTGTGACACCCCCACTGCGGCACAGTTTGATTTGCTATTGTGATGTGAAAGAACTGATTGATCATCCTCCACTACACGCTGTCAGGTCATACCAAAAGAGGATGATCATTGATTTATCCACATCCCCTGCGCTATAGAATCTTTTAGATCATACAGACCTAGAAATCAGGCTACGACTCAAGTATCCTGTACATATGAATCTTTGCAACACTACAACCTTTGTGTGTGTATGTATCTGTTACATGCATGTTTTAAGCTTGTATTAGATGATTAAGTTTGGCAGGAAGTGTGGTGTGTGTTTGTTTCTAATATCTACTTGCTTAGAAAGAAAATGGTTGTGCCCTCCACTGCCCCGCCCAATTACAAGCCCAAATGAGCCCCCAACTCCCACACCTCCTGCCAAAGAGAAAGATGATGCAACAATGCTGGATCCGGATACACTATGGTTTTTGGCAGGTCATCCCATTTTTGTGTAAAGGTCCCACATTTTCAAATAGAAGAATTAACATATTTTTTTATTGCTTAAAGAACATTGCAACTTTTTAACAATAATTATTCTGGGCATGTTGAATTTATGATGTCCGCCACAAATCCTCCACAAGCTCATAATGAAGGCAGGGCCTGATTGATTGAGAGTCTTGATAAAGGACAATTTTTGTCACCATCAAAACAGAGACGTTTGCATGATCAGCAATTTTAGTTGTCATTACCCTTACAGTAGGTGGTCTGTCCAAAACGTCGTTTCTTACCGCCTGCTCGGGTAGACCGCCGCGCGCGGCTTCTGCAAAGTGCATTTTTGCAGCTTTTTGACCGCTGAGTGGCGCTTAAATCACAAGTTTTCAAACAAGCGCATCAAAGCACATTTTCGCGAATAGACGTAGCTTTGGCCTCCCCGCGTTTTGTTATATTTGACTGCATTCGGCGAGGGGAAAACTGAAAGAAAACACTTTAGGCTATAAAAATATTTAATATTCACAGATGAAAGTTTAGTCCTTATGAAGATATGTGTCGGAACGAATTCAAGCAGGATAAATGTGAAGGCCTATGCTGCACTGTGCTTATAGTTTTCTCTACACCACCTACTTTTAGATTTGACACATTTAAATAGTGTGCAGGATTATTTATATAATATGAATTGTGTGTTATATTAGTCAAAAGAAATTGTGGTTTACTTTGCATCCGGAGCATTAAGAGTGGTTAGCATAGTTGAGCTAGGCTTGCGTGTTTTAATAAATTATTTTCTTTATTTTTAGTAAAAACGTGAGGGACTGTCCAATTTGCGCGAAGCCCATTATTTAGCCTGAATTAAAACAAGAAACGAATAAATTAAACCTGCACAAGATTTAAACCTAAATCATTGAAACTCTAAAGAATGGATCTGATTAATAAACATCTCTCATGATTATAACCTCATGTTCATTAATCAACAAAACTACACACGATATGTAAAAAAGAGCTTCATTAATGTGACAACTTCAGTGATTTTTAAATGGAGATCTTCTTTACTTGCTTTCATATAATTAAAGTAAACCCCCGCCATGACCCCCCCCCCCAAAAATAAATAAATAAATAAAATGAAATAATTGCATCATCCGCATTTAAAATGCAGGTCTTGTACAATATCTACTAAAAAGTGTCAGATTGCAAGATTTGCTTCTGTGCATGATGCTGGATTGCACGTGCAGCATTTATTCTTATTTGTTCTACATTTTCTTTAATTACAATCTTGTTTGGTTTTATTTTGAATAATTGCATGTATTAAAAAAAATATTACTTTGTACTGCGTATGCAAAAATGTGAATTATTCTTCATATTACAAGTGTTTGTGTGAAAATTATTAATGCGCTTGACAGGGTGGAAGTCGCCCTCTGATCACGTGATTTTTTTCCCTAATACGTGAAAATAACTGAAAAATCTGGGTGTCTCAACCACTGAGAAATATATCTACAGAAATAGCTGGAAATGTCTTTTTAAAACGTATTAATTCAAAAACGAAAGCATTATGAATCTGTGGAAGGTTTGTATTTCTCTTTAAAGGCACATTCATGTGGAGAGAGTCAGCCACTGTGAATTCATCTTTGCACGCCGACAGGAAAACTTTGGTTATTAATAAATATTAAAATGTCTCCTTTTTCACATTATATAGGCTACTTGCTGGCCTGTGGCTTGTGTGCCAACTTAATGCATGTGCCTTGAGCGCGGAATATAATTAAAGTCCTCATTATGGATTATAGTTGTAATTGTAATATAACCCTGCGATTAGTTTGATAATGACAAATGAACGACTAGAACTAGAAAAATGCTTTACATAGAGGGAGATTATTAACTAACCCTCTAGACATCGGTCTGTTAAAGTTTTTAAAGCAGTTAATACAGCTTTGTATAAATTCTCGAACGGTCTGTAACCGGAGAGATGCCCTTAACCTGATTTTCCCCTCTGAAACAGACAAATAACGAAAATTAAAATAAAATTTATATTTGATTGTTTGAGATGGTGCCAACCCTTGTGCTTCTGGTTTGTTACCCTTTTATACATCACATAAGGCTACAAAAATACTGGTTCTCCCAAAAGCTGTTTTTTTTGTCACTATACACCAAGGGGTTCATAGACGGATACTTTTTCTGATGCTGGGACTCTGTTGTGGGGTTTAGAAAACCTTAAAGAGATGGTTAATACTCGGGCCTATTGGTTTGTGAATAGGCTACATTCTGTGAAAATTTTAATTTCACACTCTAAAAAAATACCTGGTATGGACGCAACAAAAATAAACGGCCGACACTCCCCTCCGGGCTCGTAGTTGTGATTGGGCTCAATCCCTCCCCCGCCCGGGTCTGAGACTCGCTGCCGAGCAGAGTATCGAGCGGTGGGTCTGGTGTATATTCTGACTGAAGAGGAGCGGTTTTCTTTAAAAGTCAGAGCGTCGTGGTTTTCACTCGCTCCAGCACCGCTCCTCATCACGAATACAATTCATGCCCAACATCCCGTAATATAACTGCATATTTAGCAAGAATTCACATGAACAACATATTTAGCTATAGCTTGATACACAATCTCTCCGATCAGAAGACTTATATTAATGCAAATATAATGCAAATCTATATAAATGTAGATCTGTAGATAAAAGAATCTGACGAAACATGTACTGTTATTTTCATCACAAACAAAATTTGACCCAAAAAAGAAAGAAACAGAGAGCAGAAAGCAGCAGTTATACCTTGTAATAAATCTGACAATGTATTAGTTTGGCGTTGGGTAGGACAATAAGTTTGCCACACAATAGCCCCTAATCCCCTTTGAAACTCTGTCTTCCCTTAACCTTTTGTTAGTTATCTATTTTCATTTTAATATTTTGTTCATAGGCTACAATTATGAAAATAACATTTCAAACTTATCCACGGAGCGAGTGCGGAAATTGTATGATTGCACTTAATGGGCTAGTTATTAAACAATAAATAAAAAAAAAGGTCTTTCCAGCCATTAAGGTAACTACGGTAACGTGCTTTTATTAGTAATCATCTTGTCTCAGTTATAAATTTGACGTGGTATAAATGATTACACGAATTATATTAAAACTTGTCTTGAGCAATTTCTTTGTCATTTGAATATTGATTTTAAGTAGGGAGGCAAAAAAAAAAATCGATTGTATTTTTTTGTCCGGATTTTTTTTGCAAAAAAATCGGGGATATTTTTTTAGGGAAAAAAAAAAAAAAAAAACACCCATCAATGGCCTATTCGACCCCGGTCTAATGCAGCAGTTTGGGATCTTTTTTATTTATTTAATTTAATTTATTGAGTTAAGGCACTTCCTCTGAAATTAAGTTTATCATAACTCATTAAACTTATGCGCTATACAGTAGTCCACATTTTGAAGGGGATCAAACCTTTCTTTAAAGTTTGTCCTAAAACCCTGTTCTGGCAATTTTTGATAACCATCATAAGAGCCACTGTCCATATGAAAGAGCAAGAGACTTCACACCTTTATCTTTGCCCCCACAGCTATACAGAACTACCCCCCCTACCCAGCCCCCTCCAGCCACTGAATCGGAACTCGTCTGTTTTTGAGGTCTCGTGAGGAACGGCTCGTGTTGTCATGTTACTCTACTGGGTTGAAACCTGCCTGTACCTCACAGCAGACCTACAACTCTTTTTATTCATTATGTTTTCTTGCATGCCCATATTATTATTTCCACTAGAAACCAAAATAATAACAAATTATCAGTTGATAAAATGAATCATTATTTTTTGCGAAAATCATGTATTTGTGTGAACGGTAGGTTTTTGAGGAAGGCTTTAAGACCAAGCGGAGTCCTCCGTCCGCTGCTCCCAGCTCACACAGCCAGCGCTTCGAGCCTTCTAACTGACCCCAGCTTCACCATCACGTCCACCGGTATTGATTTTACTACAATCAGTTTGAGCGCGAATACAACTCAGTGATCATGAGCCCAACATTTAGCAAGGCAGGAAAACATCCAGTCTGCCTGAAGGAAGAATGTATTTCATTGAGCTAATGCTGTTAAATAAAGAGATAAAAATAAAATATAGAAATAGACTGTCGGGCTATTCTTCTAAACTTGGAGCTCATTATATTGAAGTACAAAACCAAACATACCAGAACAACCTAACACTCTCTCCTCAAACGTGTTCTTTCATTGAAAAGTTATGCATTTTAATTTATTCACCACAGACTATATGGTTGAAATAATATTTTAGTTGAAAAACTTTAAGTGCCATTTTTTTTAAAAAACTGCATCATAGAAACTTTTCAATAGACCTTCAGTTGTCATCGCTTTAAAAATCCCTATTGACCATTTGTAAATTTCAATTGTATTTTCACCTCCTATACTAACGCAACCCAATTCTATCTTTGTAAAATTTATTCAGGGCCGATGGCGTTTTTTATGACAGTTATTTATTTTTATTTTTAGCATAATTGTATCCTACATAAAACCTGGTAGATCAACCCAAATATCGTTTTCAAAACTGCAGAGATATAGGCCTATAATATGTTTTGTACATTACAAATATTTGGATCGTCCCTTAATTTATTAAAGAATAAAATACTATTTTTCTTCTTCAAGAAATAAACAGTACAAATAAATAATTAAAGAAAGAACCTCTATTCGCCCTTATTTGTAGGTTGTAGGAAATATGCGATGGGATTACTAGATTTTAAAAAAAGCAAAAGTGGGTGCTGTGGTTTTCAGAAACCGAATCACAGCTCGTAAAAAGTGCTATGACAAAAAGTCATGCTTAACTTATTAATTCATAGATATAGTTAAAAGCAATTAAAACCTTTTTTATAACGAGATTCACCATTGTTGAATTTCAATACTATAACCTGACTAAAAAATCTCAAGGAGTTTATAAGTTTTTTAAATGAACAATTCCTGTATATAAAATGGTGGACAAAAGCAACCTTTTATATCAACACATTTTGAATCGTCCACAGCTGATGACAACACGAGAGGCAGATTGAGCGCATGCAGCGGCTAGTGAATGTGATGCACAAAGTCATTTTTAGGAAAAATAATGCAAGGAAAAAAAATACACAACGCTGGATAAAACTAAACAACTAACAGACGAAAAACACGCTAAACACAAATAATTACGTTGTGATGAGAGTTGCATTTTTATTACATTCAGAATAATATCGCCAGGCCGTAATAATGCGCTATAGGGCTAATGTAAGCCAACCAGACGACATATTTTTTAGTTCCTCTCACTTTACACAAACCAAATCCGTTTTTAATTTCACACAAAACAATTTATCAGAACAGAACAAGAATTCACAAATATATAATTCTAATGGATAATAAACTGGCAGTATTTAAACAATATGAGGCTGTAATACAGACAAAAATAAAAATCCTACTTCCAAAATAATTTAAAAAGCGATCTCATAAAGGTCGGGGATAATCTCCTCTCGTGCATTCCCGGGACAATCCAAACATGGTGTCCCATTTGAGGAGCTAAACTTGTTTTTCCAGCCATTAGCCCTGATTTCAATTAAAAATAGGGCTTTGGATTTCATCCTACGTAGTTTCAGTAATCTATTCACAGAAAAAAAATAAAAAATCATGAGCAAAAACTATGCCAAAGTGATGGACCGCTGCTCGCGCCGAGCATGGCTCGGTGAACGACTGCTGTTTTCAATTGACTATGTGCCGCGAGGCAACCACGCGAATCAAAGTCACAATTCACCTTATTATTGGTGCACACAGTCAAAGGCATAACGTTCCAAAAATGCAAATTGCTAGGTTAGCAGTTTGAAACAACTCAAGAATTATAACAGAATTGTAATACGAGAATTATTGGTAAATGCTGGACCTTTCTCATTCGCTCACTGCAAGATATCACCTGAAGGATATTATAGATTTATTTTATTTTTTTTAACTGCAAGAAAATGAACCAAAACCTGAAAACATTTAACTTTTAATCCATATAGGTTAAATATATGATATACTATCATAATATATATATACTATAGATCTTGGATCACCATCATTAAGATAATGAGGGATTTACAACCACAAGCATAGCATAATTAGCCTTTGGTGTAAAGGTCTTTCCTTTAATTTTTTTGATGAGTAGACTGTAGCCTAAACTATCCTATTTTTAATGGCTTTTAAGGATGTTATAAATGTATATTATAATGTTAGTGTTGTTTTTAACTCTTCCTTTCATTTTACAATTACATTCATTTTCCAATCCGTCCCTTTGAAGCCACCTGGCGGTAGTTTTCGCGAATGATTTTAACACACTCTACTGGACTTGCAGTTAACGCCGCGGCCCTGCAAGTGGCGGTATTACCCATTTTGGATGTCTACCTACTGTAGGTTGAGAATTTTGGAGAAACGTACGTAGAATTAATTAATAGATCTTCGGGTTTAGACAATTTGTTTGTTCTGATTATTTTCACTATTTTTGTCTTTTTCTTGTTCTAGACCGCAAGCTCGGACACACAAAAAAAGGGTCTAGCATCTGCCTAGTGGTACGCACGTTGCATTCCCCTGTCTGCATTTTACGATTGAAAAACTGCCGTGTTTATTGTGAGTAGTATAGGATTTGTTGCTATGGAAATACTGACATGGTTCAGTTAGTGTGTGTCATAGAGGAGCATTGGTACAGAATTGTTACATATAAACCACTGCTGGAATGTTTAAAATGTAAGTGACAGTTTGGTGTCTACTGCCCGATACAATGTTATGCTAAAAAAAGCTCCCCCGTGTACGCAGTGTGCATCTCGCTTGTAGTGCAAACGTAATGTAGATCTTGGAATGTGAAGTAGGGATTTCATATTGGTGCTGCGTGCGGCTCGGTGACGCCACAATAAGAGCACAGGTTTTCAAGCTCTGGGACAAAATGGGATGTTTTAAGGAAAATGTATAGCCTATGTAAGTAATAAGCCTAAAATAATGTTTTCATGAAAAAAAAGATAACTAAATATATCTGACTTAATTAAGCTAACAGATTTAAAACAGAAGTGTGGCGCGGCACTCTATAAACAAGTTCACGCAAATTAACATTACCCGACGGTGAATGAACAACTCGCATTCTGTTTGTTTGCTTTTCTGATATTTTACGAAAAGCAGCAATGCTTTCTGTTTTTTATTGTGAGTGTGCAAAATGAAAGTAAAAACTTTTTGCGGATTATATCTTACTCAAAAATTTCGTTTTTTTTTTTTATGTTTCAGCTGTTTGTTCGCGCAGAAGCCACCGCGCACACACATGCCACATATTCTAAAAATTCAAACTTACATCGCTGTCTGTTCATTATCAAAATAAACTACAGTCAACCAAACATATAAAAGGTTACACTGATCAGTTTAAGTAGAACGTAGTATACGGTTCACTCTGCTGTTAAGGACGTTTTTGGTCATGTGAAGAGGTTGATCTTTTCCGTCTATATGCGAATGTGTGTAAAGTACAAGTCTAGTTTACATTATAACTAATAGTTTAACATTTAAATACATTGCGAATATGGAAACATTTGGATTTGTGCCGAATGAAACGTGAGCAATAACCTCCAAATACATCCAAACGCACTCGCTCCGTCCTTGTATGCACTCACGCAGGCACTGTCACGATCTAATGCACTGTAAATGCCGGATTTTTAAAAACAAATAGGCCTACCAGAACGCAAAAATTCAAAATCTGACATTTTCTGGAACAGGATTCAGCAAGATCAAATTAAGTACAGGTCATAAAACTCACATAAACATGTTTAATGTGAGCAAGAGTGTGTTTTACAGCAGCAGTTCTCTGAACTGCGCAGCACAGTCACCACGCCAACAGTTACGTTTTGGGATAATTTTATTTAAATTCCAGAATGTCAGTTTGAAAACCATTGTAATTGTGTTTAAAATATACAACAACGAGCACCATGAAACCATTTTAAGAACAGAGGCATGTGCAGCGGTCCTCCCTGCGGGATAGGAAATCGCAACAAAGACAAGTAAAATGATCTCAAACATACAACGCCTTCTCTCTATTTTATCAAATGATCATAATAATCACATCTATTCAATTTTATAATCCTGCTACTAGCAGTTTTATTCAGAACTAAAACCCCCTTAAATCTGGGTAAGAAAGCGGGTTATTTATTTATTTATTTTTGAGTGGTTTTTTTTGCACATCCTGTTATGTCGGTGACTGCGTGCCTGCAATAGATGCATTTTGCAGCATTAAGGTTAACGATTAATCGATTAATTGATCGTTAATTTAAACGACAATCGATCATGGAAATGATCGAAAATTGACATCCCTAATGTGAAGCCATCTGCACATTTTGAGGGAGTGAGAGAGAGAAGCAGCATTACCACTGAATCAGTCACACTGTGATTTATTACATCTCACAGGAATTTCTCAAATTACCGAACTTGCTCTGATAATCTGTTTTCAATTTCAACCTACATGCTACAGTGCATACATTTTTGCTGCTGCGATATCCTGAAATTGAGTAGAATTATTCACAATATCCACAATCCCTTCGCGCTGAAATTCAGGCCCTGTGTTCATGTGTATTGTATGTTCATACACTTAGTTTTTTTTTTGTCTTTCCAGGAAAACATGGGATATGTCCAATGCCGAAATAATAGACCGGCCACTGGGTTCATTGAAGAGAGACTGAGGAACAAGAAGATGCACCATGCAGGACAGTCATGCAGGTAATGGGTAGACTCCATTCTTAAAGGAGTAGTTCATGCAAAAAATAATCCCTGCATACTCAAACTCCCATGACTTTAAGATGTCAAGACAAAAGGACTTATTTTGTTTTATAATTCAGAAAAAAGAAGCATCCTCCTCATTTTCAAAAACTGCATTTTTTTTTTTGCAGAAAATGTCTTAACATGTAAATATTTGTATAACATATTATAACGATTCAACAACTGAGACAAAAAACAGCCTGACAACATTTGTCACAGAAATGTAATAAACAGAAATAAAAAAAGAGGGTGCAGTTCAGTATGTGGTGTAACCCAGCTAATGTGCTACAGTTGTATCTCTTTTTTTCTTGGAATTACAGCAGATTTGCCATTTTCTTTTTATAAGATGTTACTGGGGGTACAGTGCAAGGATAAATAAAGAACTGATCTTTCAATAAATTTGCTGGTGAAAAAGACTCTTGCTTTGATTTTGGCAAAATGTTAATATGACAGAGATGCAGGGTGTCCCTGAGATGTATAAAGCCAATACTAAACTGTAGCAAACAGCATTGTTATTTCTTTGTCCAGTAGAATCAACCATATCTAAAGAGAGAGCTGAGGAAAACTAAACAATGGCTGAGAAACAACACACAGCCCATCAGCCAGTGGAACAGTACATGTGAGAAACTGCCTTGTACAGGGCGTAGTGGATAAGGCCACTTTTTTTTGCTTTTAGATTGCACAGGACTTTCACATTTTTACATCAAGATGCAGCTCCAAAACTGTTTGAAAAATGGCTCCCTTGGTATACTGACAGGATCTTGCTTTTTGCGAAGCGAGAAAGCAAAGCTTCCATGTACAGCTGAAGAAATGACAGAAGGTTAAAATGTTTCTCTACAAATCTACACCATTTTGATATTATGGGCCAGATTTACTAATAGCTTGCCCCATAGTACTTGTCAGGATTACTAAAGAAACGCAGTGAAGAAAAATTTGGACATTATTTTTGCAACTAACATTACTGCATATTTGTGGTAGTTTATAATATTTTAAACCCATTTTTTGTGCTTGGCAATACTTGCTGCTAGGAGATGCAGCATTTTCTCTACACTCATCTCTCATTTATTTAGAATGCCAGACAAAGACGTTATACATTACTTTTAACACTTTTATGAGATTTTGGACTCACGCTAATTTGACCTTTTTAGTAAATTTATTTGCATATTGTCAGTGGATCAACAGCAGAACTTTACACTTCAGTCTACACTTTTATGGGATTTTGGACTCACGCTAATTTGACCTGTTTAGTAAATCTGGCCCTATATTCTACATTAGTTTTTACTACATTTACATTTAATCATTTAGCAGACGCCTTTATCCAAAGCGACTTACAAATGAAACAGTAGAAACAATCAGATCACACGAGAAAATTTTTTTTTTTGGAATATGATAATGACAAGTCTCAGTTAGTCTAGTACAGAACACGTAGCCAGGTTTTTTTTTTTTTTTTTTGAATATGATAGACAAGAAAAAGAAAAAGGTAAGTACTAGTATTAGTTGGTTAAGTGCAGGCGAAAAAAATGAGTCTTTAGATGTTTTTTGAAAATGAGTAAAGACACAGCTGTTCGAATTGAGATCGGGAGGTCATTCCACCAGCTGGGAGCAGACCAGGAAAAAGTCCGTGAGAGTGATTTTGAACCTCTTTGGGATGGCACCACAAGGCGTCGTTCACTTGATTGTAGAGCGAAAACTTCTGGAGGGTGCATAAGATTGAACTAGTGAGTTTAGGTAAGTTGGCGCCGTGCCAGTGGTGCGTTTTGAAGGCAAGCATCAGTACCTTGAATTTGATGCGAGCGGCTACGGGTAGCCAGTGTAACCTGATGAGGAGAGGAGTAACATGAGCTGTTTTTTGTTGGCTCATTGAAGACAACCCTCACTGCTGCATTCTGGATCAGTTGTAGAGGCTTGATAGTACATTACTAAATGACAGCTCGCTACTGTTTTTAGTAGTGTTGATGAATGTAATATTATTTTCCTACAGATGCAAAGGGAAATCTTGCACTAAAGCTGTTACTGTTTTGCTTCCACCTCCACCCTACAAAATTGGCAGGAAAAACAGTCCGGCCAGCATTGATGAATGTAAAAAAGCTTTCATTGACATTCCAACCTGTAAGTACAACTGAAGAAACTAACTTCAATCATTTAATGACTTCCCAGGTTGAATACACTACCATTCAAAAGTTTGGGATCGGTATGATTTTTTATATTTTTAAATTAAGTCTCTTTTTCTTACAAAGGCATTTATTTGATCCAAATACAGCAAAAAATAGTAATGTTGTGAAATATTGTTACAGTGACGATTCGCGCGCCAGCAGGAGACACAGGAGAGAGTAGAGATCCAATCGCTGGTATTTATTATCAAGACAGGGTAATCCAATTCGTGGTCAAACAAGCAGAGGTCAAGCCAAACAGACAGTCCAAAAAATAAACAAAACAAATAAACAAAGGAGGGAACAGGAAAGGAACTCGGAAGAACGAGAAGACGATGGGGAATCTCGGATGACGAGGAGGCTGATGACACGAAGGGTAAGGACTCCCATACAAACAACAGGAAAAGACAGGAATATATAGGGAAGCTAATGACAATAGATTGCCTGCACCTGGTGCAATTAACAGGAGTGCAATTACTGTGAAGACAGGACCAGACTAGAGGAATTCTAGTGCCTACGGTGAAGTGTCTAAGGGGAAGTGAGCCCACTAGTGGACACCCAGGAAAACAGAGACTAGACAGCTTGACATTACCCCCTCCTCCACGGAGCAGCTGCCAGATGCTCCACCCGAACACAAGGGAAAAACCAAAGACACAAAGAGACCAGAGGGAGGTGGAAAGGTGAGCGGCGGAGGACCAGGGGGATGGACGGAGGGCCCAGATAAAATGGTAAAAAACAGAGACAAGAGGACCAGGTAGAATGGGGGGAACAGAGGACAAGAGAAGCGGAGGACAAAACAAAAAGTACAAGAACCTGCTGAACCAAAAAAGGGACAGACGGAGGGACAGATCCAAAAGATCATTAGAGGGAAACTGAACGAAAGACACAGACTAGAAACCCCGGACGGAGGTGGACCGGCGGAGGATCAGGGGGAGGGACGGAGTGCCAGGTCCATAGGAGGAAGACAGACAGAAAAAACAAAAAAAAAAAAAAAAAATAAGTCCATGAAGGACATCACATGACGCCCACCAGGGTGGAGCAGAAGACCACCACAACCGTGTGGTCAGGGCGGAAGCCCCCCAGGGCGGAACAGAAGACCACCACAATCTTGTGGTCAGAGCGGAAGCCCCCCAGGGCGGAGCAGAAGACCACCACAACCGTGTGGTCGAGACCGGAGTCCCCCAGGGCGGAGCAGAAGACCACGCCGGCCCCATGGTAGAGGGCAGAAAGAGTCCCCAGGGCGGAGCAGAAGACCACCACATCCGTGCGGCCCGAACCAACAGGAGGACAAGTCTGGTTGGGCAAGTCTGAAACATAGAACAAGAACATGTTAGGGTAGGCTCGTCCGTGGCCCCAACAGGAACAGTCGGGTGCTCAGAGAGTTCGACTGAGACATGATGAGTCTCTGGAAGTTCCGCAGAGGCGAGGAAGAGACTCTGGTAGTTCATCAGAGCCGTGGAGAGGTCTTGAGTAGCTCAGGTAGTTCCACAGAGAAGTGACAAAACTCTGGTAATCCCATGGTGCTTATACCTGGATTCCAGAAGATCGGTGCTGACTTGACTCTGCTCATAAAGATTATTGGTGACTTGAATTCTCTGTCCTTGAAGATCACCAGTGACTTGACTCGGTCCTTGAAGATCACCGGTGACTTGACTCGGTCCTTGAAGATCACCGGTGACTTGACTCGGTCCCTTGAAGATCAACGGTGACTTGACTCGGTCCTTGAAGATCAACGGTGTCTTGACTGTCCCTTGAAGATCGACGGTGTGACTAGCCTTGATTTCTGGAAGGTCAACCCTGACTCAGGAGACCCTGACCTCCATGAAGTTGAAACAATAACTCACAACACCCAAACCACCAAAAACTTGAAACAAAATGGTCAAACGAAAACACACTCAACTGACTATGGAAGGTCAACAGTGACTAACCCTGACTCTGGAGGGTCCATGAGCACCTGACTCGACTCTGGAAAGTCAACGGGCACCTGTCTCGACTCTGGAAAGTCAACGGGCACCTGACTCGACTCTGGAAAGTCAACGGGCACCTGACTCGACTCTGGAGCAGTAGACGTGACGTGAACACTCCTGGGAATCTCTAGGATCTTTGACAGCATGGAGAAATAATCCAAAAACGCCTCAGCGGCCATCTTGGGCGTTGGCGTTGGCGCTGAGCTGGCGGCCATCTTGCACCCGCGGCTGCTGGGCTGGTGACCACTTTGTGCTGTGGCGCTGTGCTGGCGTCCATCTTGCCTTGTGGCGCTGGGCTGACGGCCATCTTGTGCAGTGTCGCCGGACCTGCGGCCATCATGGGCAGTGGTGCTGGGCCGGCGGCCATTCTGCGCAGTGGCTCTGGGCTGGCGGCCATCTTGTGCTGTGGAGCTGGGCTGGCATCCATCTTGCCTCGTGGCGCTGAGCTGGCGGCCATCTTGTGCTGTGGTGTTGGGATGGCTTCCATCTTGCCTCGTTGGTGCGGGTTTGGCGGCCATTCTGTGCAATGGTGCTAAGTCGGCGGCGTTCTGCGCAGCGGCGCTGGGCTGGCGGCCATCTTGTGCAGCGGCGCTGGCTCGGCAGACTTGCGCCTCCTTCCCCCTCTCCGTCCACAATGGTGAGACGGCGGTTCCCCAACCGAACTCAGGGTCGCCGGTGGGCCATATTGGAGAGTGATGCCGGACCTCCTCTCGACCACTCACTCCTGAGCGACCTCCCCTGGTCCCACGGAACACGACCAGGTGAGAACCCATTCCTCGCCCGCACGGTGACTGGGGAGGAAATGTGAATAGACATACCGCTGGATCTCTGTTTAGTGATGGAGTCCTTCTATGACGATTCACGCACCACAGAGACACAGGAGAGAGTAGAGATCCAATCGCTGGTATTTATTATCAAGACAGGTAATCCAATTCGTGGTCAAACAAGCAGAGAGGTCAAAGCCAAACAGACAGTCCAAAAAATAAACAAAACAAATAAACAAAGGAGGGGAACAGGAAAGGAACTTGGAAGAGGAGAAGACGATGGGGAATCTCGGATGACGAGAAGGCTGATGACACGAAGGGTAAGGACTCCATACAAACAACAGGAAAAGACAGGAATATATAGGGAAGCTAATGACAATAGATTGCCTGCACCTGGTGCAAATAACATGAGTGCAATTACTATGAAGACAGGACCAGACTAGAGGAATTCTAGTGCCTACGGTGAAGTGTCTAAGGGGAAGTGAGCCCACTAGTGGACACCCAGGGAAACAGCGACTAGACAGCGTGACAGTTACAATAAATTAATATTTGCTATTTGAATATATTAAAAAAAAAAAAAAATTCCTGTGATCAAAGCTGAATTTCCAACATCGTTATTCCAGTCTTATATATAATAACATGTTAACTAGATATGCTCCATAAGAACTTTGTCATTTAATTTATAATGTATCTTGGATAAATTATGAATAGATAGTTATTAAATAATAATAATTATAATAGGATAGAGTTCCTCTAACTCTAGCACTCTCTATTCTAATTATATTCTTTAAAAAAAAAAGACTTTTACACTTACACACTATCCATTTACTAAATGCTTGTTTTCTTAAAAACACTCTTTCTTTTTATTATACAAATAACTAAAAGCAAAAAAGGCCTCTAACACTAGCTTGCTCTATTCTTTTTCTATTCTATTTGTTTTCTTTTTATTTATTATATAATACAAAATAAAAAAACTTGCTGTGTGTAATTCGTTAAGCTGCACTCTTAAAAATAAAGGTGCTTCACGATGCCATAGAAGAACCTTTGTTGTCTAAATGGTTCCATAAAGAACCTTTAACATCTGAGAAACTTTTCTGTTTCATAAAAGGTTCTTTGTGGCTAAAGAAAGTTCTTTAGCTTATAAAAAGGTAAGAAAGAGATGGTTCTTTAAAGAACCTTTTACTGAATGGTTCTTTATGGAACCAAAAATGGTTCATCACTGTGAAGAACCTTTTAAGCACCTTTATTTTTAAGAGTGTAACTGAGACTTGTTATACCACTTGTATATCATTGCTCTTTTGTTGTACAGTACAGTACAGTAACTTCAAAATAGGGGTAAAAATCAAGTCTGAGCTCACAAGTTTTTTTTAATGTAGATCATTTTCATTACTAAAACATCTACTGACACATTTCTAGTGTCCTAGCTATAATTAATTTGGCTAGACAAATAAAAAATTTAGAGTAATTTTTCTCAGTTTCACACTCTAGCGAGTTTAGGTCTTTTATTTTTGTAGGGAAGAATAATAAATGTAGAAATTAACATTATTAATAAATGCTGTAGAAGTATTGTTCATGCTTAGTTCATGTTAACTAATGAAATCTTATTGTAAAGTGTTACCAAAACTCTTTTGACTTGCTTTGCATCCCTGTCAGTGGCTCTGTCAAAGTGGGCCAGATCAAGCTGTAATAAATTTTCAGGTATTTGTGTCTCATCCAAAGCTCTGGCTATACAAGACCTATTGTTTCTAAAGACTGCTTGATTGAATAAAACAATTTGGATTGACTCCCCAACCCACCACCCATACCCACACCCCCGACACCTGCCCATTCCCTCTTTCACCCTTTATTTCATTTGTATTTTTTTCTGTCCTTTAGGTTGGAACAAATATGGTGGAGTACCTCCAGCAGGCTGAAGCATCAAGACCTTACCCTTATGTCCTGTCACTCCTGTCGCAGGCCTTTGTCATCCTCGCAGGCGAAGCTTTGGAGCAAAGCACTCCAGTAGATGCAGTAGATGTACGCTTCAAATCGTTTTATGTTTTTTGATGTAAACTACCCAAAACAGTGTTTCTATAGTTGGGAGTTTATTCAAAATATTTATGAGTTGGAGGGAAGTGAATCCTCAACAGTGAAATTTTTACACTCGGCACTACATTCTTGCAAGTAGATGATAAGAGGTTCTTTGAACAAACAGTGGTTCAAGTACACAAGGTAGCATTTTAGTTTTAATTTTATTTGCACATGAGATTTTTTGTTGCTTTGTTTTTTGTATAAACAACTGTTTTATTGCTTGAAGAAGAGTATTACTTTATGTGCACATACTGATGATTATCAATTACATTTTTATGTAGAATTGTTTTACTGCCAATACATTGTATTTCATAGTTTTATTTTTGTGTTCATATTGTAGACTAAAAACAACAGGTTCATAATGTAGACTAAAAACAAATATGCTTTGTAACAAACAGTTGCTCTTGAGGTACAGTATTTTCAGAGTTTTAATTTCATGTGGATATGGATTAAAAATAATGCAATTTGTAAAAAAAAAAACCTGTTTTAGTAAACCTTGAGGTTTTTTGGAGTTCATGAATTTTTAAAAATGTTAAAAACATTTGCTGTTTTAATTTCATGTGCATATGGATTAAAAATAATATGAATTATTTGTTAAATGTATTACTAAACCTTGAGGTTCTTTGAAGTTCATGATTTTTTTTTAAAAATGTTAAAAACATTTACAGTTTTTTCAGCTACAGAGGTCAACCATAAAAATGAAAGAAAATTGTTTTGAATGCTGTTTATAAATGGAATTTTTATTGTTTTAGTTTTTGTATGATCTCTTGAATTTTTGGGTGAGGTAAAGTGTAATTACAAAGTGTAATATGCTGAAAAAAATTAAGCTAATACAACGTTGACCTGTTTTGTTTTATCATGTGGTATATTTAATTTTAAAAGGAATAAAAATAAAAAAATTACCTTTGAAAATATAACCCATTATTTCTGTAAAAATAACCAATTTTTGGGTAGAAAAAACAACCCATTTGCTGGGTTAAATTTAATAACCCAACTTCTTGGGTTAGTTTAACCCCATATGGGTTCTGTCCTATATTTACCCAGCAGCTGGGTTAAAAACAACCCAATTTGGGTTGTTTTTAACCCAGTGTTTTTTAGAGTGTAACTACTTGAGTGCGAGTGAAAAAGTATCGGATAAAAAAACTACTCAAGTAACTTTTCAGACTATTACATTTACTTTAATTGAGTAAATATTTCTATAAGTACTTTTTACTTGAGAAGTTTTTGGGTACTCTACCCACCTCTGCATCTAGGAAGGACTGTCAGTAATTTAACAGCACATTTTCATATTTGGGTAAACTAAACCTTTAAAGATGCTCGCAGTAATTCATTTAATTTTGTTATTTAAATTTATTGGTCACTTCATGTTTTAAGTGATGGGATAACGATCATTTATCAACCAAAAACAAAAGACATTTCCAACACCAAAAGTGATATGATATAAATAAAAAACAAACAAAAATGTTAGAAATTGTGCATTTGTCTGAATGGCTCATATTTGTTTTTTGTTTTACATTACAAATTAATATGAAAATATCAAAATTTTTTACATGAAATAATAAAAATATAATTTACCACAGACTTGATTAAAAATATCATATTCATGGTGCTGTATAATCACTACAAAAGGTTCCCCAGAATAAACTCTGAATTTTATTGTTAATATAAACATCAAGTAAATAAAAATGTTATTTTCAAAAAACTTGTCCATCCCTAACTTACTTGTTTTACAGATGGCATACTTAAAAATATGGTGAAAAAGAACTGGATCAACTTCTGCAAGATTCAGACAGTGATGACAGTCTGCCTGGCATTCCACATGCTTTTGTCAGTGACAGTGAGCCTGGGACTACAAATAGTTTGGACAGTTTAGAATCCAGTAGTGATGACAACCAGGAGTCTTCAGATGTAGAACACAAACAAAATGATGAAGAAGTGAATGTAAACCTGGAGGACGACTTGAGACAGTGGGCCACAATAAAACAGAGAGAAACAGATCTATGGAATGAGTTACTGTCCGTTTTAAGAAAACAAGACACTTCTTTCTACACCACAAGATAAAACATCTGTTGGTAAATGTGGCAGGCAGTACAAATATGATGTCTTAAAAAACTGGCAGATCCCCTTCTCTAAGTCAGACAGAGTAATGCTGTACACCTCAGTGTAAACATTGATGGTATTCCGCTTTTCAAAAGTAGCGGCATCAATTCTGGCCAAATACTTGCAAAGTTTAGCCACTTTGATACATTTATTCTTGCTATATTTTGTGGACAAAAGAAGCCCAGTCCCCTGGAAGAGTTTCTTTCTGACTTTCTGAACGAGTACAAGCATCTTCAGAACAATGGGATTAGTTATGAAGACCAGACTTACACCGTCCATATTTAAGCTCTCATCTGTGATGCCCCGGCAAGAGCATATCTGAAATGTATCAAGAATCACAGTTCCTATGAGAGCTGTGAAAGATGTGTAATCAGAGGTGAGCATGTCGAGGGAAGAATTTTGTTCAATGAACAGGAATGTCTTCAAACAGATGAAGCTTTCAGTAGAAGAGAGTACAGCAGCCGTATTTCCTTATGCATCTTAGTAGGTAAGAAGCTTCCCCCCTCTCCCATTGCAACAAGTTAAAGCCGGTTTTAAAAGGCAACTTGTGAGTACTGATCACATAATTTATTAAATGCAAAAAAATGTTTTTCTATATATATATATATATATATATATATATATATATATATATATATATACAGTACATAACATGAAAGCATTAACATGTTTATTTTCATGTTTTGTAGGCTAAAATTCCAGCCTTTTCCAGTTTGTTGGTGAGTCTCAGGGCAGAGAAATGTCCACAAGTATTTATTTATTGCATTAAAGGATCTGAACACACCCTACATCACTACTATACTGTATTACATTATCTTGCTTGATCTATCTGCTGCTTTTGACACGGTTAACCACCAGATCCTCATGTCAATCCTACTGTCAAAGGGCATCTCAGGAACCGCACTCCAGTGGTTTGAGTCTTACCTATCAGATAGGTCCTTCAAAGTATCTTGGAGAGGTGAGGTGTCCAAGTCGCAACATCTAACTACTGGGGTGCCTCAGGGCTCAGTTCTTGGACCACTTCTCTTCTCTGTCTACATGGCATCATTAGGTTCTGTCATTCAGAAACATGGCTTTTCATACCATTGCTATGCTGATGACACTCACATCTACCTCTCATTCCATCCTGATGATCCATCGGTAGCTGCTCGCATCTCAGCTTGTCTAACAGAAATAACATCCAGAAAGAAGGACCATCACCTTCAACTCAACCTTGCCAAGACAGAACTGCTTGTGGTTCCAGCAAACCCATCGTTTCATCACAATTTCACCTTTTCAACCATTACTCCTTCAATAACAGCCAGAAACCTGGGAGTTGTTATTGATGATCAGCTAACTTTCTCAGACCACGTTGCTAGAACTGTCCGGTCCTGCAGATTTGCTTTATTCAACATTAAGAAGATCAGGCCCTTTCTTTCGGAACATGCTGCACAACTCCTTGTTCAAGCTCTTGTTCTGTGCAGGCTTGACTATTGCAACGCTCTCTTGGCAGGTCTTCCAGCCAGTTCTATTAAACCTTTATAATTAATCTAGAACGTGGCAGCAAGATTAATTTTTAATGAGCCGAAAAGAATACACGTCACACCTCTGTCTATCAATTTGCACTGGCTACCAATAGCTGCTCGCATAAAATTCAAGGCATTGATGTTGCATACAAAACCACCACTGGCTCTGCACCCCTTTACCTAAATTCATTACTTCAGACTTATGTGCCCTCTAGAAGCTTGCCTTCTGCAATTGAACGTCACTTGATTGTGCCATCCCAAAGCAGCACAGTCACTTTTACGGACTTTTAAATTAAATGTTCCCTCCTGGTGGAATGACCTGCCCAAACTCAATCCCAGCAGCTGAGTCCTTAGCCATCTTCAAGAATCGGCTTAAATAAAAAAAAAAATCTAACTACTGACCCTCTAACTTTTGCACTCACTATTCTAATTCTATAAAAAAAAAAATAAAACTACTTCTAATCTTTTTGTATTCTATCTATTTTCTTTTCATTTATTATACAATTATAAAAAAGACCTCTAACACTAGCTTGCTCTATTCTTTTTCTATTCTATCTGTTTTCTTTTTATTTATTATATTATTTAAAAAGCCTACGTGTACTGCGTTTAAGCTAACTGAGACTTGTTATAGCACTTATATATCATTGCTCTTTTTTGTTGTTTTTGATTGCTTCCATTGTCCTCATTTGTAAGTCGCTTTGGATAAATGTGTACGTGGGGCTCTGATGAGGTATTTGAACAGTTACATTGGTTTGTCTTTGCAGTTTTAACAAAAGCAAACCCTGTGTAAATTATAGGTTATGTTTTACTAACCTGTGTTTTGACTGATATTGTAATGGACACAAATAAATCATGTTTCATTTTACCCTGCTTCTTTTTATTTTGTAAAACCAATAACAAACAAAACTCTCCAATACCATGCACAAAGAAATTAATTCAGATTTCGCTTGCACTAGTTTTAATTTAAAAAAATCATATTCGAGTACAGAGTAAAATCTTTTGATTTTATATGTAAAGTGAAACATTAACAACTAATATTGTAATATGTAAAGTTTGTATATGTAAAGTAAATATTGTATATACAGTATTGTTCAAATAATAGCAGTACAATGTGACTAACCAGAATAATCCAGGTTTTTAGTATTTTTTTTATTGCTACATGGTAAACAAGTTACCAGTAGGTGCAGTAGATTCTCAGAAAACAAAACAAGACCCAGCATTCATGATATGCACGCTCTTAAGGCTGTGCAATTGGGCAATTTAGTGGAAAGGGGTGTGTTCAAAAAAATAGCAGTGTGGGCATTCAATCACTAAGGTCATCAATTTTGTGAAAAAAAAAAAAGGTGTGAATCAGGTGGCCCCTATTTAACGATAAGCCAGCACTTGTTGAACATGCATTTGAAAGCCTGGAGGAAAAATGGGTTGTTCAAGACATTGTTCAGAAGAACAGCATACTTTGATTAAAAAGTTGATTGGAGAGGGGAAAACCCTATAAAGAGGTGCAAAAAATGATAGGCTGTTCAGCTAAAATGATCTCCAATGCCTTAAAATGGAGAGCAAAACCAGAGAGACGTGGAAGAAAACAGAAGACAACCATCAAAATGGATCGAAGAATAACCAGAATGGCAAAGGCTCAGCCAATGATCAGCTCCAGGATGGATCAAAGACAGTCTGGAGTTACCTGTAAGTACTGTAAACAGTTAGAAGACGTCTGTGTGAAGCTAATCTATTTTCAAGAATCCCCCGCAAAGTTCCTCTGTTAAAAAAAAGGCATGTGCAGAAGAGTTTACAATTTGCCAAAGAACACATCAACTGGCCTAAAGAGAAATGGAGGAACATTTTGTGGACTGATGAGAGTAAAAATTGTTCTTTTTGGGTCCAAGGGCCACAGACAGTTTGTGAGACGACCCCCAAACTCTGAATTCAAGCCACAGTACACAGTGAAGACAGTGAAGCATGGTGGTGCAAGCATCATGATATGGGCATGTTTCTCCTACTATGGTGTTGGGCCTATTTATCGCATACCAGGGATCATGGATCAGTTTGCATATGTCAAAATACTTGAAGAGGTCATGTTGCCCTATGCCGAAGAGGACATGCCCTTGAAATGGTTTTGTTTCAACAAAACAATGACCCCAAACACACTAGTAAACTCGTGGTTCCAAACCAACAAAATTAATGTTATGGAGTGGCCAGCCCAGTCCCCGGACCTTAATCCAATCGAGAACTTGTGGGGGTGATGTCAAAAATGCTGTTTCTGAAGCAAAACCAAGAAATGTAAATTAATTGTGGAATGTTGTTAAAGAATCATGGAGTGGAATAACAGCTAAGAGGTGCCACAAGTTGGTTGACTCCATGCCACACAGATGTGAAGCAGTTTTAAAAAAAACTGTGGTCATACAACTAAATATTAGTTTAGTGATTCACAGGATACAAAATAGTTTTGAGTTTGTACAGTCAAGTACAAAATAGTTTTGAGTTTGTACAGTCAACGGCAGACACTGCTATTTTTTTTGAACACACCCCTTTCCACTAATTGCATAATTGCACAGCCTTAAGAGCTTGCACATCATGAATGCTGGGTCTTGTTTGTTTTCTGAGAATCTTCTGCACCTACTGGTAACTTGTTTGCCACGTAGCAATAAAAAATATACTAAAAACCTGGATTATTCTTGGTTAGTCACATTTGTACTGCTATTATTTTGAACAATACTGTATAAATTAAAACATTAACAACTAATGTAAGGAGTATTGTATGTTCAAGATAAGCATAATCTCCTAATTGGTGATTTTTATCAAGGTAGCAAACAAAACGCCCATTCACTCTGACGTTGTTAACACCTGATGGCAGCAATGTTAAGCGAATGACTTCAGTTTCACAGAATGGGTTCGGGAGGAAGCCTGTGAGATAGAAAGTGAGCTTTGCCGTGATCATTGTATACCTTATTTCAAAACTATAAGAACATACCGGCAGACTCCATCTTCGACTTCCCAGCAGAGAGGTGGGCCATAGTGGATGGCCGCCTCCTCTTACCAAACTCGCATCCAAAATTGTCCATCATATTGAACTACTTCCAATTCTTTCTGTTTACACCACTCTGGCTGCTGTGGTCTTTCACCTTACGGTAGTCGCTCCACAGCTTCTTGCATTTAACCATTCCCTCAAACACTGAAAAACCACCATTCCCCAAAGCCATCCTCTCAGAAACATGCTGGAAAACCTTTTCATTCTCACCCATGCCATCGAGTTCCCTTCGAAAGCTTCAGTCGATGCTGCGCTGCTCAGCGCATTGGGAAAACGTCTTGTTCGTGACCAGCTGTGAATAATGTGTGTAACACGTCGATAGAATTGACCCCGGCGGTAATATAGCCTCGGTTGATGACGTCATCTGAGCGCGCCCGCAACACGGGGCTATAATATAGATAAGCCACAGGTGCATCAACAGGTCTTTTGTCTTCAGATCATTCTGTGCATGTGTGCGTCAGGAAGATTCTTTTTGTCTACTACTACAGATCTTCGTACGATGACCCAACGAAACAGTAAGTGTTGTGTTCCTCCATGCTCCTCGTCCTATGTATGAGCTGGATACGCATGATTACTGTTTTGTTTTGTTTGGGGGAAGAGCACGCGGTTCTGGCTTTAGAGACGGGCGAGTGCGAGCATTGTGAACTGTTTCTCAGTGAAGATGCTTCGTGCTCGTCTGAACTATTTTCAGACCCGCACCCACCTTTTCGTCGGAGGGCTCTCGTGCGGGTCTGCGTGACGAGCGAGCGACGGGCCCGTCCCTTTCGCTTGCAGTGTCACCAGATCCACGCATCCTCTCTCGTGATCTCGAAGCGCGCTCCGGTGCTTCTTCGATTCACGAGGAGGATGATATATCTCTTGAGGTCTTCGGGCGATGAGCAGGCCTCTGAACGCTCCTCTCGCGCGAGAGGAAATCGGTCAAGGAACTGCTCGAGGTGGTTACTCGCGCGGTGGACAGGCTGCAGCTTGACTGGCCACGCGACCAAGAGACCCCCAAACGTAGTAAGCATGGAGGATAGGTTTCTGTCGGGTGGTAGGAGAGAGAGACCGCAACATCAGTCTCTCCCCTTTTTTCGAAAAGTCGAAGTCATGGAGCAAACCATATACTTCCCGCATCTTTGTGCCCTCGACGTTGACTTTTTCAACTATCGTGGATGCAAAATCGCGGGGATATTCGGAGATGCCTCGGGTTGAAGAGTCGCTTGCGAGCTATCTCTCACCTGAATCTGCATCCTCGGTGAAGAAACCTACTCTCCCCACTAAACCTTGTAGAATTACATCATCGCTAGTGGGTAAAGCTTATCAAGCTGCAGGTCAGGCTGGTGCTGCGCTGCACACTATGGCAGTGTTACAGGCATACCAGGCTGACCTATTGAAGGACTTGAGTGTGGGCAGTACAATCGACGAGGAAGCATTCGCTGAGCTTCGTCGGGCCACAGATTTTGTCTCTCCCGGGCGACCAAGCAGACGGCTCGTGCCATTGGCCGGGTCGATGTTCAGCTTTAGTCAGCACGGAGAGGCATCTGTGGCTTAATTTGACGGGCATTAAAGAGAAGGAACGTTTGTTTCTTTTAGACTCCCCTATCTCTCCATCTGGCCTGTTTGGCGATTCAGTTAATTCGGTCGTCGACAGGTTTAGGGAAGTAAAGAAACATGAAGAAGCGTTCGTTCAGTTTCTTCCTCGCCGCACTCAAGGGGAGGGGCCATCAGCCACCCAGCCTCGCCCCGGTCCTTCAAAAACCAGGGAGGTTAAAAAGCAGAGCGTGGCAGACCGTGCTCCCCCCCTCGTAGGGATTGGGGACAGGTTCGCCGTGCTCAGCAACCTCCCAAGCCAGACCTCAGGACTTTTATTAATAGGAAGAAGAAGTCCTGACGCCATGGCACCCGTGCTGGTGGGGATAGTCCCTCACGGGGTGGGGCGCGCTCGAGAGCTTTTCGCCCCGCCCCGTTACCCTCACAAAAACCCCTCCATCCCCGCCGCTTCTGGTGTCTCGGGGGGCGGGGGGGTTTCCAGCGAGATTTTAGATGTTCCAGTACTTCCTGCCATCATTCTGGACACGGAACATCTAACATCCCCTCAAAAGGAAGTATTGAAATTGGTACCACTCTCAGAGAGTCTGGCAGCGTGGAAACTGTCTGCCAGGCATTTCTGCATGGGTATTGAGCACAGTACGGGTAGGATACAGGATCCAATTTTATTTCGTCATCCTCCACGTTTCAACGGCGTGGTTTCCACTTCCGTGGAAACCGGGAGCTGATGCAGGTACTGTCTCAAGAGCTACAAACTCTTCTGGGCAAAGAGGCCATAGAACATGTTCCTCTTCCACAGAGAGAGTCGGCTATTACAGCAGATACTTCCTAGTTTCCCAAAAAGGGTGGGGGAGTGGCGTCCAATCTTGGATCTTCGAGGCTTAAAAACCGTACAATCAGAGCACTCAAGTTCAAGATGTTTAACCGTCAAGACGGTCGTGTCGCAAATTCGGCATCGCGATTGGTTTTATCACGATCGAATCTGAAGGACGCATATTTTCATATAGAAATTTTGCCACAACACAGGAAATTCCTGAGGTTCGCTTTCGAGGGTGAAGCATACCAGTTTCAGGTTCTTCCATTTGGCCTAGCCTTATCACCCCGCACGTACACAAAATGCATGGATGCAGCGCTGGCTCCATTACGACTCCAGGGCATAATCGCATTTTGAATTATATCGACGATTGGGCTGATACTAGCGCAATCGCGAGAGATGGCGCTACAACACAGGGACATCGTGTTAGCTCATCTAGTTTCTCTGGGGTTGAGACTCACCACCGAGAAGGAGTGTTCTCTGTCCGACTCAGAGAACGACTTATCTCGGGATCGTTTGGGATTCGATCACGATGCGGGCACAACTGTCTCCCGCTCGGATCGAGACCATTCAGCAGACCATGAGCAAGGTCAGGCTAGGCCAAGGATCGCACTGTTCGTCAGTATCAAAAGATGTTAGGTTTCATGGCTTCAGCATCCACGGTGATTCCTTTGGGGCTGTTTCCACATGAGACCGTTTCAGTTGTGGCTAAAAGCCAGAGGATTTCATCCGAGAGCCAATCCTCAAAGGCAAATAAAAGTGACGCGCCGCGGGCTTCGTACACTATCTCTGTGGATCAGACCCCGGTTCCTTGCCTTGGGTCCCACTCTAGGGGCACCGTGTCGTCGCAGACTGCTAACGACAGATGCCTCCCTGTGGGCTGGGGAGCAGTTTTGGATGGCCACCCAGCTCAAGGGGAATGGGGGGGTCGTCAGCTCGATTGGCACATCAATTGCCTCGAACTGATGGCCGTATTTCTGGCTCTGAAATATTTCCTCCATCATTTGAGAGACTGTCATGTTCTAGTACGGGTGGACAACACAGCAACAGTCTCATATATAAATCACCAGGGGGGTCTGCGCTCACGCAATCTGAACAAGATAGCGAGGCAGATTTTTCTTTGGGCCCAGGACAAGCTCCTGTCACTCAGGGCAGTTTACATTCCGGGGCGTTTGAATGTGGGAGCGGATTTACTGTCCAGACAGACACTTCCGACAGGGGAATGGAAACTCCACCCAGAGGTAGTGGAACAGATTTGGGAAAAATTTTACGAAGCAGAGGTGGACCTCTTCGCCTCCCTTTCAGAGAGCGCAATGTCCCCTCTACTTCTCTCTGAGTCACCCAGCCCCCCTGGGTCTGGATGCGATGGCACACACATGGCCCAGAATGCGCCTGTATGCATTTCCTCCCCAGTTTTCTCTGCTCCCGGGAGTCCTAGCCAGAGTTCGCCAACAAGGGTCTTGCCTCTTGCTGATAGCGCCACGTTGGCCAAACAGGGTATGGTTCTCGGAGATAATATCTCTCCTCGACGGCTCGCCTTGGGCGATTCCGGAGAGGAGGGACCTTCTGTCTCAGGCAGGGGGTACGATATTCCATCCCAGGCCCGACCTGTGGAATCTTCATGTTTTGGCCCCTGAAGGGTACCAGCTGAGGAACACAGGGCTGTCGCCGGGTGTTACTGATACCATCCTTAGTGCTAGGGCTTCCTCCACCAGACGGAGTTATGCCAGTAAATGGGGTGTCTTTTGACAGGTGGTGGGGTGGTACACAATGTAGATCCGGTCAACTGCCATATTGCTTCAGTTCTGGACTTCATGCAAGAGAGTTGTCAACAGGCACATGCCCTGCTACTCTTAAGGTTTATGTGGCCGCTCTTTCGGCTTGCCACGCCCTGATTGACGGGGTGCCACTCGGGAGACACCCTCTGCTCTCTCGCTTTCTTCGTGGGGCCAGACGACTGAGGCCTACAGTAAAGACCAAGATGCCTTCTTGGGACTTAGCTATAGTTCTCGAGGGTCTGGTTGAAACCCCCTTTGAACCTTTAGAGTCAGCGTCTGATAGACTTCTAACTCTAAAAATGGTTTTTTACTCATGGCAATAACTTCTTTGAAGAGGATTGGGGATATGCAGGCTCTGTCTATCTCACCATCATGCTTAGACCTTTGCCCCAGGGAGCGTGAAAGTGATTCTGCATCCTCATCCTGATTACCTGCCTAAGGTTCCGTTTTCGGCTGTACATCCGGTCATTCTAGAGGCTTCTGTCCTCCGCCGTTCACAACCGCCGGAGCAGGAGAAATCTTATAGACTGTGTCCAGTCCGTGCTCTTCAGACTTACGTCCACCGCACTAGCCAGTGGCGTAAGTCGGAGCAACTGTTCGTCTGTTATGGTGGTGGTAACAGAGGAGCAGCTGCCACCAGGCAGACCATGTCTCACTGGGGGGATGCTATTGCTTTGGCTTATGAGGCGCGTGGTCAAGCTTCGCCTATAGGTCTTAGAGCTCACTCCACAAGGGGGGGTCGCCTCCTCTAGTGCTTTAGCAAGGGGTGCCCCCCTTACAACAGGTTTGTGATGCGGCAGGTTGGTCCTCTCCGCACACATTCATAAGATTTTATAGTTTGGATGTCCATGCTACTCCGGGCTCTCATGTCCTTGAGTCAACATCACAAGCTAATGTCCTGAGGCCTTCTTGTGGTTTGGTAGCACACCTGCACAACCTTAGGGGGTCCAGACATTTTCAAGCACGGCGGCGTGGGGTATTCTCGTTCCCAATGCGCTGAGCAGCGCAGCATCGACTGAAGCTTTCGAAAGGGAACGTTCCCGGTAACTTAGCTGTAACCTTGTTCCCTGAGAAAGTGGAACGAGATGCTGTGCTGCATTGCCGTACTGAATATGTCCCAGGACTGCTCTTCAGACAAAAATTCCTGTTGATGCACCTGTGGCTTATCTATTTATAGCCACCCCGTGTTGCGGCTCAACCGAGGCTTATGCCCGCCGTCCAATTCCTATCGAGTGTTCACCCATTTTCCACCGGCTGTCACCGAGGTTTTGCACACTTTCACATTACCCAGAAGGTTCTGCACAGGGTCACCCATGGTCCATTGCTGCAACATTACTGTACGCCTTTGTAGCAGACACGCTGAGCAGCGCAAACCATCAACATTCAAAGCTTATAGGTGTCTAATGGAGAGAACTGTGTTTTTAATGTTTTGCAAAAAAGTTTTGTTTTACAAAATGACCGATAGATTGACTGTGATTGCAGCAATGGATGATGTGAGTACACACACTTCTCATTTCCAGATGGGATGACGAGAGTAGACAGAGAGTTACCCTGGAGATATGAGGGAATCGCGGTATACATTAAAGACGGTTTCATCACACACAGGTTTACAATCACAGCTAGGGTAGTCTGGTAGTTCCATCAACTAAACGACTGAAACTGCGTTACACTTGGCAGTCACATGCGACCTGTATCCAGAGGTTATCCCACGTACCACATTGAAAGACAAGTGTACATTT
>NC_056575.1:19324334-19324747 GCF_018340385.1 Cyprinus carpio
AAACACAGTAGGCTTTAATTAGTATAACATTTATTATGAAATTACTGCACTTCCGTGCCAATCCATGTTCATTTTTATCGCGAACAATGCACTGTCACTTTAACTCAGCGCGTGCAGCACAGCAAAAATAGACTCGGTGCGTAAACGATCGCTGCACTGCTGCAGACCGCTCCTGGAACGCACTAACGCTGGAATCCGTTAACATGGGTGAGTAAAAAATATGCAACGCATACGCATTGCAGAAGGAGTATGTGATAAACAGGAAGTCATCATAGCTTGCGTAGTATAGACCCAGCTCCCAACCCAACTTTGAGAATAGATTAACGGCGATATTTTTTTTTTATCGCGTAATAAGAGTCTCACGTTAACGCAGCACGTTAACGCCGATAATGGCCCACCACTAATATATATAT
>NC_056575.1:19326245-19331766 GCF_018340385.1 Cyprinus carpio
CCAGGTTGAAATCGGCTTGTTTTTCTGAGATTCTAGCACGCAGTAGGGGCGTGTCATTGTCTGAGTGTATTTCCATACTGGATAAGCCGGCTTTTGTTTCTTTTGTTATTGCCCCCGCCCTCCAAGGGAAGCGTGGATACCTATTATGCCACGCTCTGGCCGGCTCTAGCTGATATCAAAATTCAATGAAGATGGACTCAGCAAAAATTATCGCAGATGAGAATGTTTCGGACTGGCGTCAGACGAGTTGGACCGTAAGATATCAGAGGCTATATCGATAGTAACATTTGATGGGGATAAAGACAGAGAAATGGGGAAAATCTGTAACTTTGACTGTAAATGCTACACGAGGAGAAAAGAGAACTCTCTGCATGGGAGACAGTCCTGTAGCCAGAAGCTTTCTCCAGACTTTATGTAAGTTACAACATACGGCTGGATACTTTAGCTGCGGAAAAAGAGTGGCAGGATATGCGAATTATTGGACATTTAGAGGCAAACAGACGCACAGTGCAAACTTTGGAGATGGCTACTTATTTCATTGGAGACAACGAGATCTGCAAGAATACTTTTCTGTTTCTTATGGGGTGAGTTTCCATAAACATCAAAGTTTGTCGTTTTGTGTTCATTCTAAGAACACGTACACGTTATCTCATGTTTAGTGCATGTTTAGACCTTACGTTAGTTACTTGCATTTACGTGTTACGTTAAGTGTTTCCCGCATGAGTGAATTTTTTGTTGTACGTTGCCATGATGTTCACGCATGCACAAAACTACTACGGTACCTCAGCGTTTCACAGACACTGAAAATCTCATTTCATGATTATAGTGACCAAAATTATCACAGAATCCTGTTCAAAAAGTCCTAATGCTACACAATGAAATCAATTCACCAAGTTTTATGTAGAAAACCAGCAGATAACAAATAAAAATAGCTCAAATATGTACTTTTTGTTTACATAAACATTAAAATAATAACATTAAAAATGATGGCCAGATTTTAAAGGAGTGTCTTGCAACGTTATCTACAATGCACAAGTTCAAAGAGTTTTGACAAAAAAGGTTTTATAAAAAGATAAAACTCACATATTTCAGCCTCTAAATAATTTTTATAAAAGTCAAAAAAGATAAATTACTGACACTACAATGCACATTATCCTTTATTATTAATAGTATGCAGTCCGATTTTTCCCGTTGTGTCAGTCGTTGCTATGCAACCATGCAGCTTTATGGGGGAGCTTTACAGGGGGTCTAAATGAGATGTAAATGAGCCATATTGTCACTCCCAGCAGGTGATTACAGGTGAGAACTGCACAATCTTTTAGAGGCCATTTTCTTACTTTTGAGCTTTTTTGAGTGCCTACCTTCAAATGGCCACAACCTCTCCAAATATGATCAGATTTCCATGTGTTACACATCGTTGGAAAGCTTGGAGACTACACTTTCAGAATCTGTGAATAACTCAAAATGCCCCAGAACCGACTTGTGTCCCATTGGTGTGTGTGTGTGTGTGTGTGTGTGTGTGTGTGTGTGTCTGTGTATAACCGATAAGTCAATTTCAGCAAATCAGTGCGCTATATTCAGGTCAGGTGACAAGGCTACTTTCATTTTGAAAAGAGGTGCTAGCTGAGAGGAGTTTCATCAAAGCTGACTAAATGTGACTGAGGATGGATAATTTCAATGAACTTGATGAACCTGTGATATCTTCTTCTTTAGGGTGTAAAAGGAAAATTAAAGATGAAACATTTTTAAGTAAACTTGCAAAAGAATGGTGTCAGAAAAGATGCGAGATGCCTAGTAGGCTACTTTTAGTAAGCAGAACTGGCACTACAGTATTAACTGAATGCCTGGTTATTGCATTTAATCACGTCCATACAGTCTATGATCACAACAACAACCCTTGTCAGGCATCTACATTGACATCTGAGGAGATTATAAAGATTACACAGATTAAACAGATGTTTTTTTTTCATCTCTAAAACACGTAATGTGGAGTTATCAGCTTTGGTTAAAAAAACATATCTTAAATGAACATTTTGTAATGTGCAATTTAAAAAAAAAAACATAAAAAAAGAGTTATTGGTTTTTGCAAATAAACTCTTCATTCAAACACATAATATCATGTTTAAAATATAACAATATCATGAGTGCCACTCATGTGATATTCCTCTTGCTGCTTGTGTGATATCGCTCACGGTATAAATGAAAAGATATGAGAGATATGAGACATAAAGGGGCGTTATATATATATAGGTGTATGTGTTTGTGCATATTACAAAACTCACCAGATTTTGTCATTTGCACCTCCTGCTGCCAGGACTGCTTGTTTTTGGACTCCTCCTTGCAGCACATCTTATAATCAGAATTGCCCGTTTAAGGGCTTTTCTTGAGACGTGGACACCTTCTGGGCTTGCCTCCTTTACCCATTTAAAAAAATGGGAAAGGTCTGTTAATATATCTATAATGTATGTATACCAACCATCTTCAGTGTGAGTTGGATGAATATGTGTGTTTTCTTAATTTCTAGAGTACAAACAATCAGCCATCTTCAGTGTGAGTTGGATGAATATGTGTGTTTTCTTAATTTCTAGAGTACAGACAGCAGAAATGTTAATGACAGAGCTTATCAATACTACTGTACTACTTTCATAATTTAGCCCCGGGACTGATTAAATACCAGGTTTTGGTACCCATTCCCGAAGTTTATTTAACCAGAAAAGTTTCTCTGAGATCAAATGTTTCTTTCACAGAAATGTCACAAAGTCACCTTCCATTTGTCAAGTAAGTGTTTTAAAATGATCAAACGACAGCAAATTTTATAATCTATAATTTTGAGATACTGGATTTTTGACTTTTATGAGCTGTAAGCTCTAATCATCCAAATTGAAAAAAAAAATGTTTTACTTTACATATATTGAATCCAGAATATATCATTAGAATATATGAAAAAAAAATTCATTATATCAAATTTTTTAAGCTGCACCTGTAATTAAATACCAATGGATTTGTCTCCTATTAGACAAAGAAGGCCAACCTACTCTGCTATACAAGGTACAATGATATGGCGATGGTTTACAATCTGATATAAACCTTAGAGCACCATGATAAACAGCATCTAAAGTAGAAAGAAGAAGTGAGGGTGCAAACTGACACACTAAATAAAAACTACAGAAATTACATTCTTTCTTGCATTAAATGAAAAACAAAACTCTACAAAACCCAAGCTTAATTTTATTATTTTCATCCATTTTGTAAAATAAGAGCCAAAAGATAAGACATCGTCAACAATGATGCCGAGATATTTGTACTCTTTTACTACAGGTGAATCTTAATAAATTAGAATGTCATGGAAAAGTTTTATTTCAGTAATTTAACTCAAATTGCAAAACTTGTGTATTTAATAAATTCAACGTACACAGACTGAAGTAGTTTATGTCTTTGGTTCTTTTAATTGTGACGATTTTGGCTCACATTTAATAAAAATCCACCAATTCACTATCTCAACAAATTAGAATACTTAATAAGATCATTTGGGTAAATTTTTTGGGTTATTTTCTCAGTCTTGGGTAGTTTTTGGGTAGTTCTATGTAACCCAACCGCTGGGTTATTTTCTGGGTCAAATCAACTCAGCGCAGGCTCAGCGCAGTGCGGGCTGACTGAATTCGAGGTGGAGGTGGATGCCACACACACACACACTGTAATATTTGGAGAAATAAGGTTTGTATCAATATATTTATACATTTAACATGTATTTTTAAACACATTTATACACATAACATACTACTGTGGCTATAAAAAGGCAAAAATGTGCGACAACAGTCAAGTTTACATGACATTAAATGCACCGCCAGCTTCGTTCGTTTTGGTTTGCTGGTTTGTAAGGCCCGCTGGATAGTAAAAACGTTTTCTACTGTTGTTTTTATGTTTTAAACGCCCCTTTTGTCAAAGTCTTACGTTTCTTCTTAAAGTCCCTGTAAAGGCAATTTAAAAAAAATGTCTAAACACATTATACATGTTAGAAATGTATTGCTAAAACATATTACAAAGACTGTGAACTGTAAAACACTGAATTGTGGAGTTAGACCGTTAAACAGTTTCTCACCATTGCTGTGATCCGAATTTTTTGGGCGGGGCTAAAACAGGGGATTGATGACGCACTGCGTCCCCCTGAGCTCCTGGCCCGCCCCTAACAATATAAATAGACCACATTCGCATCAGTTCACCGCTCAACCGCGAGTTACTGTCATACTGTTACTTACTCTGGAGGCTCAAACATATATGGTTTTGTACAACCAATTAATCTGTTAGGAGCATCCATTCCATTCGGCTGTAGCGGTGACAGTTGAGTGTGGCGACTGCAGCTTTCCCGCGAGTGGGCGTGGTTTCAGCGCAGCCAGCGGACACGCCCCCAGCGTTTGAGAGCTGAGACTACTGCTCATTTTTTCGAGTTTTCGATAGCTTATTTTATATACTTACTTTTTTTATATACTTACTATTTATACATACTTTTTTTATCATTCAAATTTTGCTGGGTGGCTATTAACACATTTTTCTGTGGTATGACAAACTCAGAACACATACTTAAATTTGACTTTACAGAGACTTTAACCAGTGTTGTTTTTGGCAGCCCTTTTAGTTTTAGTCTTAGTCTTTTGGACGAAAATGCTTTTTAGTTTTAGTCACATTTTAGTCACTTATAAACTTGATAGTTTTAGTCAAGTTTTAGTCGACGAAAACACAAAAAGGTTTTAGTCAAGTTTTAGTCAATTTTAGTAAAAAACAAAAAAGTAGTCTTTAACAAATTAATTTAGGTTAAAAAGTATTGGAAATGGACTTAGGTTTGACAGGTTGTAACGAGTGTTGCAATTCATAAAACAACAAGATGCATATTATTTGTAAACACAAACATTATACAACCCTGTCTATCTTTAACTTGTACAAACTGCAAAGTTGCAAACATTCTGAAACAGAATAATAAAATAAATAAATAATACTGAGGTGCATTGAGCATAGGTTCTTAGGAATGCATACTTGAAATTTAAAGTATGAAACAAACATGACACTTGAAGTGTGTTGAACATAAAAATGAATAAGACAATCCCTGAATACTGTAAACACTGTATTTGGTCTTTAAAGAAAGCAAACTAATTTATTAAATAAATAAAAACAACGTTGGTTTAACACAATGAATTAGAGGAGGGCCCTACCTCTAGTGCAGTCTCACAGCAAGCCCAAACAGAATATCACAGTAATCTGTAAAAAAAATTTACAATTAAATGCTCGTTAAATTAGCCTACTGACCTAGATTCAGTTTCAGGAAAGCACTTCTTTCTAAAATGACTCTTGCTCTTTTACGACGGCCACGACTGAGGTCACCTGTAATGCTAAAGACTCTCTCAGCAAACGCTTGAGATGCTGGCATGGCCAGAAGGTCTAAGGCAATAGGTTTTAGGCTCGGATAAACATAATCTCCCTGTGCAGCCCAAAATTCTAGGGCAGTCTCTTGGTTTGTAGGCTGTGACAA
>NC_056575.1:19331996-19337913 GCF_018340385.1 Cyprinus carpio
GCATGTTATTTTGTATAGCAGTCATTTGTGTTTTTTCTGTTTTATCGGATTGTTCTAAAATTATTTGTTTGCTTCCTGTATTTTGGCCCAAACCCAGAAGAGACAAAAATACAGAGAAAATAAATAGGTTTTAAGGACATTCAATAAAATTGGAAAAACGCAAAGAAAGAGTGACTAACATACTGAAAATTAACAGCAAACCAGCACTGCACCTTCTGGCGCTCTAAACAGTCACCTCAGAATCTTCAGGGTCACCTCGCCCCGGCGACTATCCCTCGGTCAGAGCTAGTGGGCTCATCTGGTTCATTAGATCCTTGAATGCCGCAAATCATAAGTTGCTTCCATTGTCAAGCGGCACTGTTGGGGAATTTTGTGTTGTAGTATTCTCCCCAGTCCCTATGCATCGGGTCAATACAATACGGCTACACTCCGCCGTGGTGGGTGTAAAGCGATCTGACTAAGTCTCAACACATGTGCTGTGCTTTGTTGACCACAGTGCAAAAAAACATGCACCAATTGCTGTGAAAATGAAGCCGTGTCCTTGGTCCATGTCCAGCCCAATTGTTATTTTATCGCTCTGGCAAGTCAGCTTCTTTATACTTTTTAGTTTTTCACATCATAAATCTTTGTCAACTAAGTTGTTTATTTTTGTTCTTTTTGCATGGTCATCCTTTATCAAAGGTTTCCCATCATGTGGATGAAATCTTCATCCCGACTGTGCAAGCAGGTACCAGTGCGCCCAATCCAAAAGCATATGAGCTTAGCGCTTGTTCTTTGACATGTTGTTCCACAGAGTTTGACTTGGTATTTGATCCCGCGGCGAAGGTCAAGCTTCGATAGATGTCTGTGCCCCGTCGTTATTTGGACAACCAGATTTCTGTATAAGGAGTTCTGGTCACTGGGATCTGGACTTATATAAAACAGCATACTACTCTATACCAGTACATCTGTAAAAGTCATGTCATGTGAATACAAAACAATTAAATGTGTATGTGTGTATAATGTATATTACATTAGTAATAGTAATAATAGTATACATATTATGCAGATCATGTTTCAACACATTACATTTAGAAAACAAAAAGGTATTTTCTTTGATGCTTTGTTCAAGAAGCTTTTCGATTTGGGAAACATGGGGAACAGCAACCGGTCTGAAATGCTAATTTTCCCTCCACATTTTAGACTGTCACTGAAATCAAATATGGTTTAACATAATGACGATCAACACTTCCTTCAGGGATGCAAACACATGTATGGTCAAAAATAAAAGTGACACAAACATTCAGGGATGCAAACACATGTATGGTCAAAAAAAGAGAGAGTTATCGAAGCCCTCACCCCGCAGCAAATATCACACTTTATATTTATATATGAACGTCAAGAGCTAAGAAGTGTATGTATTTATATGGCTACAGTACACACAAATAATATACAATTAAATTGTACTCATTTTAAATGTATTGTGTAGGCTGGGTATAAAAAATATAGGCTTTTAATAATCTTTCGATGCGCGCAAAACCATGATTGAATATGAAGCAGCTTCCAAAACAGAAGCCACAAAAGCGTGATAATATGCACATCGCGGGTGCAGAATGATGTGCTCAAAGCAGCATGGAGTCACAGTGTGCTGCGCTGCTCAGAATCTTTAAAAGTACCACGGCACCAACGCCATGAAATGTCGGCGCTAATTCGAGCGTATATCAGTCCAACAGTTTTGTGATCATTTGTTTCTTCCGGTTTTAGAACGTTAGATTGTGTGCGTTTGATGCCAATTCATAGTCCCTGTGATGTGTGATCTAACGAGGCACACGCTAGCGAGGAAAGTCGTTTAAAAAGCAGCAACAACATACCAGCCACGCACAGCCCATTACAAAATCCACAGCCTTATCTACAGATCAAGCTGTCATAATGTGAATATATCATATTGAAGTTTTTACTGTGCATCCTGCTGTAACCGGACGAGGCGCTGCCTTGCCTTGCTTTTGAATAATGAATGGAGAATGATTGACAGCACAGAGAGAGGAAGCGAGTTTCTGTAAACTTTAATTTAATGATGTAAATAAACTTCTATACCTCACATTAAGCTATGGAATGGCTTCAGACTTTGTGAAATTATAATCAGACCCTCAGACCCAAGTCACCCAAACTGACGTGAAAAAAGCGGGAGGTGCTGAAAAGCGCGCTGTTTGCATCCCTGAGTTAGTGCAACCAAGCTAACGTTAATATTAGCCTGAAGTTAGCAGCAAATTTGCGCCAGTAGATATATGTAAAACCTTAAGCTTACCATGAAATGTGTCACAAGCCGATTGTCGAGTAAAATTGAATGTATATGATATGTTAAAAGCGTGACTTGTTAGTTAACTTACCTTCGAAAAAATATCAGCGTGATGAGCCTTCAGGTGCCGCTTGAGGTTGGTGGTATTCTTCCCACCTAGTTTGTGGCCACATTTACCGTCGTCTCCCAATACTATGCATTCCGTTTTTCTTTCTGATGAATTATACTGAAAGTCGCCGCCATGGTCCTTCAAAGATGTGTGGCGAGTGACTAGCCACAGGTGTGTTGTTGTGTGGAATCTGGTGCATGGCATAGCGGCAGCCGGGTGGTGGGCGTACACAAAACAAGGATAGGAAGCGGCAGATTTCACGCAAAATAGGCAGAAATGACATGCATTGTTAACGTCAGACTTATAATCGTTTTCGTTCCGTCTCGTCTCGTCAACGAAAACTCGAAAATGTCTCGTCATGTTTTAGTCACATTAGAGCCAATTTTAGCTAGTCATCGTCGCGTTATCGTCATCCAGCTGTCACTAGGTAAAGCCTTCAGTAATTCACTAATATCAAGAAAGTCACTTTCAGGCATATATATCTAAAGTCTTTGCTACTATGCCTTCAATGTTCACATGAAAATGGAAATTTTGTCATCAGTTACTCACCCTCTTGTATGTACACACCATTTAGTGAATGATTTTAAAAATGATTTTAAATCTGATTATGGGGTTTAAGCAATTCAGTTTTGAGAAGAAGATCAAATACCCGTAATTTAAATATTTCTTTGACTATGAGGGGATGGTTTACCTCAAAATAGAAGTTTCCAACTAACTAAAATGTATGTCACTCAAAAATTGCTTGACTTTCTTTTGTGGGACACTGAATGGGAGAAATGATGGTTGAATAATGCATCAGAAATAAAACTGTCTGCTGTAAGTGAAGGTCTGTGTTTTGTGTTTTAGGTGGTCTGATTATGCATGGATGGATTGCTTTGTTCAGGAGAAGTTAACTGAATGGCAGCAGAACTTGTTAATAATAAAGTTTTGAGGTAAAAGTTTCCCTGTTATTTCCTGTTATGTCCTATATGTCCTGATCCTTTCACCTACAATAAGCCATACATGCCATACACTATTCTTAAATTAACCATATTCTTTCTGAATACTTATTCTGGTTAGCTGCAAGTTTTGTGGCAAAATCCGTTTAAAAATGCACAGGTATTTCAATCTCGGTTTCAACAGTTGTTTATGAAAAATAATGTTTCCCTGAAAACACCAATGTCATTTGCACATAGAGATCTGAGATCACCTGTACACACACATACAATCATTCAGTACGGATCTTGTCAGCACTGCCCCACGACTTGTGTTCATAAAATCACCATACTACTGTAAGTAAAATTAATTAATTAAATGCACAGCTTTTTTTCTAAAAGAGAGTAATGCTGCACACAGATGCAAGTTATTTATAGACACAGGTAGCTGTGCATTTAACAATTCGAATGCAATCTACTTTGCGTGGGTGTTTCTTTGCCTCCACATCCTGCAAAAAAAATTGGATTAGTTCACTTCCAGAATAAAACTTTCCCAATAATTTACTCACCCCATGTCATACAAGATGTTCATGACTTTCTTTCTTCAGTCAAAAGAATTACGTTTTTTGCGGCACTATTCCAGGATTTTTCTACATCCATACATACTTTCAGCCCAAACGACTTGCAGGTTCACAATGCCACTTCAAAGGGCCTAAGCTACATGATCCCAGCAAAAACTAAGAAGTCTATACTATGAAAGGATCGGTCATTTTTCTAATAGATCCTTTAAATATATTTTTAATATATTTTTGTTATATTTAAAATCTATTTTTTAATTTATTATCTTTTCAAATAGCTTTGCGGTTAAAAGTATATAATTTAATATTTTTTTTTAGAGCTGGGATCATGTAGACCCTATCTGTGTTCACACCAAACGCGAAGAGAGCGTCAAATTCGCTCACCAGCGTCTAGTTTTGCCGCTTGAACAGTTTTAGATCATGTCGCTTTATTCGCGCATGAAATTCTCTTCATATTCGCGCGTGAAATTACTTTCACAACAGTGCGAATTGCGTCATGAAGGGGGCTTTCCAGCTGAGTTGAAGCCGCATTTTAACCACCATTTTTATTCTCTGATAAGTTCAAATAGATGAAGTGAACTAATTTACATTTATGCAAAAATGTTGTCATTTGTTGTCAGCCCTTTGAGCTCCTATATAGCACAGAGGAACCAGTACAGGATGTTGAAAATGAATGGAATGATTTGGAGCAGGACAGCATTAAACGGGTAGCTCTTTTTCTAGCTAACCTGAGATCTAAACCTTCTCAGACATTTTCCACCATAAACTTGGTAGTCCGACAGACCTCCAGTTTAATTAGTGACATTGTCGGGAGACTACAATCCAACCATGTCAGTATTTCGGACATTTGGCCATGAACATACTCCAGAGGTAGAGGAACTCAGACAGGTTTTAGCCCTACAGCCTGGGGTCCTCTTCTTTTGATAAGATACTCAAGCTTAAAGTGATTACCGTACTGGACGACAAGTGCAGCGCTGCACCGCGCCGCACCTCATCTGTAAAATTTGCACAAATAGTTTTTTATGAGTGAACTCGGCAACTGTCCGCGGATCCCAGCTGTGACTTTGGGCGCTGTTAAAAATCCTGCCGCGCAGAGCGCCTCAGCGCCGCTCACATAATTTTACATTACATTACATTACATTTGTCCCAAATTTTTGTTAATGAACGTAATGACTTCATCCTAGATTGGAATATTATGTAGTGTGCATTTCTCAGCAAAACGTTTATCTTTCTGTGACTCTAAATTTCGTGCTTCATATAGAGCTAATGGGTAGCGTCTCGCACCTACGTCATAATTCGATTTGTCGACTCTAAATACTACTAACTTCCAGGAGGGCTGGAATGCACCGCTAAAAACCACTGGTCTAAGAACATTATTTGATGGGTATTAATTATTAGTCATAATTATTATTTGACATAGTTTATAAATTGTTGCAAGTATTGGTATCGGGCATTTCGATCTGAAGACTACAGTACACGTGAGTTTTAAAAAGCTTATTTTCATGCGAATAAATAGTACTCATAAATGTCTGTTGAGACTTGAAACAAGTGGATGCTTGGACCCAGAAACAGCATTCCTGATGTCATGACAGCATTTGTCATCACCAGCTGTCACTAGGTAAACCTTCAGTAATTCACTAATATCAAAGTCATTTCAGGCATATATTCAAAGTCTTTCACTATGCCCTTCAGTTACATGAAAATGGAAATTTTGTCTCAGTTAATCACCCATTTGTATGTAACCATTAATTGAATGATTTTGAACCAATCTGCAGCTCAGATGTGGTGCTTACTTAGGTTACTGCCTACCATGATTGGTGACCTGATACCAGTGGGAAACAAAGAGTGGCAACTTCTGTTGCTCCTGCTCCAGTGTATGGAGTTTATTTTTTCTCCTTCTCGCACAAATAAATATTTATTTGACTATGAGGGATAGTTTACCTCAAAATAAGTTTTGACTAACTAAAGTTTATGTCACTCAAAATTGCTTGACTTTCTTTTGTGTGACACTGAAAGGAGAAATGATGGTCGAATAATGCAT
>NC_056575.1:19339795-19341616 GCF_018340385.1 Cyprinus carpio
ACGCAAAAATTCAAAATCTGACATTTTCTGGAACAGGATTCAGCAAGATCAAATTAAGTACAGATCATAAAACTCACATAAACATGTTTAATGTGAGCAACAGTGTGTTTTACAGCAGCAGTTCTCTGACTGCGCAGCACAGCCACACGCGCAACAGTTACGTTTGGGATACTTTTATTTTAAATTCCAGAATGTCAGTTGAAAACCATTGTAATTGTGTTTAAAAATACAACAACGAGCACCATGAAACCATTTAAAGAGGCATGTGCAGCGGTCTCCCTGCGGGATAGGAAATCGTCAACAAAGTAAAATGATCTCAAACATACGACGCCTTCTCTCTATTTTATCAAATGATCATAATTTATTCAGACTAAAACCCCTTAGTCCTGCTACTAGCATTTTATTCAGACTAAAACCCCTTTAATCTGGGTAAGAAAGCAGTTATTTATTTATTTTTTGAGTGGTTTTTGCACATCCTGTCATGCCGGTGACTGCGTGCCTGCAATAGATGCATTTTGCAGCATTAAGGTTAACCCATTAATCAATTAATTGATCGCATTCTGAACGGTAATAATCGATCAAGTGAAATGATCGAAATTGACATCCCCAATGTGGCGCTTCATCTGCACATTTTTGAGGGAGTGAGAGAGAAGCAGCATTACCATTGAATCTGTCACACTGTGATATTACATCTCACAGAAGCCCTCAAATCGAACTGCTCTGATAATCTGTTTCAATTCAACCTACATGCTACGGTGCATACATTTTTGCTGCGATATCCTGTGGAAATGTGTATGTATATAGTGTATCCTGTTCAGGCCCTGTGTTTATGTATATTGTATGTTCATACTTTTTTTTTTTGTCTTTCCAGGAAACATGGTATGTCCAATGCCGAAATAATAGACCAGCCACTGGGTTCATTGAAGAGAGACTGAGGAACACAGCAATGAAAAGCTTACTGAGGCGCTTGAGATCTACCTCCCAAGGAGAGAAAGAAGATGCACCATGCAGGACAGTCATGCCAGGTAATAGGTAGACTCAATTCTTAAAGGAGTAGTTCATGCAAAAAATAATCCCTGCATATTCAAACTCCCATGACTTTAAGATGTCGAGACAAAAGGACTTATTTTGTTTATAATTCAGAAAAAAGAAGCATCCTCTCATTTTCAACTGCATTTTTTATTTTGCAGCAAATTTCTTAACATGTAAATATTTGTATAAATATAAAACGATTCAACAACTGAGACAAAAACCTGCCAACATTTTGCAGAAATGTAATAAACAGATATAAAAAAAAGAGGGTGCAGTCAGTATGTGGTGTACCCAGCTAATGTGCTACAGTGTATCTCTTTTTCTTGGAATACAGCAGATTTGCCATTTCTTTTTATAAGATGTTACTGGGGGTACAGTGCAAGGATAACTAAAGAACTGATCTTTCAATAAATTTGCTGGTGAAAAAACTCTTGCTTGATTTTGGCAAAATGTTAATATGACAGATGCAGGTGTCTGAGATGTATAAAGCCAATACTAACTGTAGCAACACAGCATTGTTATTTCTTTGTCCAGTAGAATCAACCATATCTGAAGAGAGAGCTGAGGAAATGAAACAATGGCTGAGAAACAACACACAGCCCATCAGCCAGGTGGAACAGTACATGAGAGAAACTGCCTTGGACAGGGCGCAGTGGATAAGGGCAAACAACTCAAAAAATATGTTTGAGGTCCTCCATGAGTTTCCTCGGCTAACTACCCCAGCAGAGGTGTCAAGTAACGAAGTACAAATACTTCGTTACATTACTTAAGTAGAAATTTTGGGTATCT
>NC_056575.1:19341773-19348160 GCF_018340385.1 Cyprinus carpio
TGTGAATTGTACCCAGCTAATATTATACAGTGTATCTCTTTTCTTGGAATACAGCAGTTGCCATTTCTTTTTTATGAGATGTTGCACTGGGGGGTACAGGATAAATAAAGAACTGATCTTTCAATAAGTTTTGCTGGTGAAAAAAAAAGCTTCTGCTTGATTTTGTGAAAATAGTAGCCTGACATTTTGGAGTGTCACCAAGAGATGTATAAAATATTACTAACTGTAGCAACATGAGGCGTTTTTTAATTGTGTTTATTATGATTTTTTTTTTTTTTTGATTGTATATTTCATAGAAACATTGTGTTAAAGTAACACTTGAGTGAAGAGATCAATAATACCATGAGTGGCGTGACGATGTTAAAGCGGTTTTGGGTAATAAAAAAAAAAATTTTTTACTGCAGCATTTATGCCAACAATTAACTGACACATCAAATATGCAAATAAAGAGACATTAACTCGTGTTTTAGAAATGTACAGTGTAAAATGCCCGTTTATGAATACCCAGTATATTTGTTGACCCTGAATAAATTTTAGTAATGTGAATGTTAGGCAGTGTAATCGGAAGCATTTGCTGGAGTTTAGAACATCCAGGATGAACATAGTTAAATTGTTGAAAAATCCTGAAAGTATTTCTGTTTAATGGAACTAATCCTTTTATATGTTTAATTTTTTTTTCGTAAGCCTGCTATTGGATTAACAGCATTTATTCTTTCTTTGTTCCAGTAAATCACGATATCTGAAAGAGAGCTGAGGAAATTAAACCACAATGGCTGAGAAACAACACTCAAGCCCATCAGCCAAGTGGAACAGTACAATGCGAGAAACACTGCCTTGTACAGGCGCAGTGGTTAGGCAAAACACTCAAAAAAATATGTTTGAGGTCCTCCATGAGTTTCCTCGGCTAACTACCTCCCAGGCATGGTAATGTTAACATATTGTCTTTAATCATATGGTAACATGAGTTATATTTAGTCTTTTGGAGAAAGTTTTTTTTTGTTATTTGTTTTTGCTTTTAGATTGCACAGGACTTCTCACATCCATTTACATCAAGATGCATCTCCAAAACTGTGTTGAAAAATGGCTCCCTTGGTATACGGACAGGATTCCTTGCTTTTTTTGCGAAGCGAGAAGCAAAGCTTCATGTACGCCTGAAGAAATGACAGAAGGTTTAAAATGTTTCTGTACACCATTTTTGATATTATGGCACAGATTTACTAATAATAGCGGGCACCATAGTACTGTCAGGATTACTTTCAAAGAAAGGCAGTGAAGAAAAATTGGGGACATTATTTTTGCAACTAACATTACTGCATTTTTGTGGGAGTTTGAGATATTTTAACCCATTTTTTGTGCTTGGCCATAAGTGCCTGCTAGGAGATGCAGCATTTTCGCTCCACTCATCTCAATTTTTTTAGATGCCAGACAAAGACATTAAACATTGCTTTTAATTTCTGCTGCTCTTGGTAGGATATGTTTGTCATTAGTGTCTTGTTCTTAAATTTGCACATTGTCAGTGGATCAACACATAACCTTTAACACTTCAGTCTACACTTTTATGGGATTTTGGACTCACGCTAATTTGACCTGTTTAGTAAATCTGGCCCTATATTCTACATTAGTTTTTACTAAATGACAGCTCGCTACTGTTTTTAGTAGTGTTGATGAATGTAATATTATTTTCCTACAGATGCAAAGGGAAATCTTGCACTAAAGCTGTTACCGGTTTTGCTTCCACCTCCACCCTACGAAATTGGCAGAAAAACAGTCCGGCCCAGCATTGATGAAAGTAAAAAAGCTTTCATTGACATTCAACCTGGAAGTACGACTGAAGAAACTTACTTCAGTCATTTAATGACTTTACCAGGTTGAATACACTACCATTCAAAAGTTTGGGATCGGTATGATTTTTTATGTTTTTAAATTAAGTCTCTTCTTCTTACAAAGGCATTTATTTGATCCAAATACAGCAAAAAGAGTAATGTTGTGAAATATTGTTCCAATAAATTAATATTTGCTATTTGAATATATTAAAAACATTTTCTTTTCTGATCAAAGCTGAATTTCCAACATCGTTATTCCAGTCTTATATATAATAACATGTTAACTAGATATGCTCCATAAGAACTTTGTCATTTAATTTATAATGTATCTCGGATAAATTATGAATAGATAGTTATTAAATAATAATAATAGGATAGAGTTCCTCTAACTCTAGCACTCTCTATTCTAATTATATTCTTTAAAAAAAAAAGACTTTTACACTTACACACTATCCATTTAATAAATGATTGTTTTCTTAAAAAAAAAAAAAACTAACACTATCTTTCTTTTTATTATACAAATAACTAAAAGAAAAAAAGGCCTCTAACATTATTGCACTTGCAAAACCTTGATAGGTGTACTGTGTTAAAAAAACTGATACTTATACCACTTTAATCAAAAAAACTTGCTGTGTGTAATTCGTTAAGCTGCACTCTTAAAAATAAATGTGCTTCACGATGCCATAGAAGAACCTTTGTTGTCTTAATGGTTCCATAAAGAACCTTTAACATCTGAGAAACTTCTGTTTCACAAAAGGTTCTTTGTGGCGAAAGAAAGTTCTTTAGCTTATAAAAAGGTAAGAAAGAGATGGTTCTTTAAAGAACCTTTGACTGAATGGTTCTTTGTGGAACCAAAAATGGTTCATCACTGTGAAGATGTCACGCCCAGACTGGGGGTGTAAAGACAATCCCTGTCAGCTGACACCCCCACTACCACCCTTCTTGAGGAGCTACCCCATACCAGAGAAAAGGCAGACCACAAGAATTCAAAGTTAACACATTTATTAATTTATTTAAAAGAAATGTCTCTAAAAGCAATACGAGCTTCCTCCCTAGAGATTGAATGATGGTGTGTCTGGCTCTAGTTTCCCTCCTCCACTACCAACACAGTAAGGTGAATACAGCCCGAATGGCTACGGCACCAGATGGCGACGGCTTGGTGGTAACTCTGTTCTTCGAGTTCACAGGCTGGATATCATCAGTGGCTGTCTCCATTCTGTGGCTCAGTGGGGTTTCAGCACCCATTCAGTGACTCTACAGTACTTCAGCACAGATTCAATATGAATGGTCGAGTCAGTGGATACTCAATTCCATATGTCACGGGGTCCTACAATGGTAGCAGATTGACAACAGCAGATAGCTCACTTCAGTAAGTCTACAGGCTTTTCACTAAACTCAGACAGAGAGAAAGGAGGTGCACATAGGTCACGGCGTTAACAGACTCTTCACTGGGTTTAGACAGAATGGAGGGTACGTATACTTCACTGCTTCATCAGGTTCTTCGGTGGACTCTGACAGAGAATGGAGAGAGGTATGTACACTTCACAGCTTTAACAGGCTCTTCACTGAATTCAAACAAAGAGAAGGGAGTTGCATATATTTCGCAGTTTTAACAAGCTCTTCAACTTCACAGCTTTAACAGGCTCGTCACTGGATTCAGACAGGGGATAGAGAGAGGCAAGTACACTTCCCAGCTCTAACAGGCTCTTCACTGGATTCAGACAGAGAGAAGATAGGTAATTATACTTCACCGCTTCAGCAGGTTCTTCACTGAATATAGCAAACGGCTAGAGAGCGGTATGTAAACTTTACAGCTTTAACAGGCTCATCACTGGATTCAGACAGAGTGGAGGGTACGTAATGCAATCTACAGTTCTAATCACTTATTCTCCTTTTCTTTCATCACCCAGGGCAAGGCTTCTGCCCAAATGAACAACAACACAGCTTTGTCGAGGGGATTATAGGCTAATCGCCCGCATATCTCTGCAGCATCCCACACTGGAATACACTACAACACACTCAATCTACACGATAATTGGAACTCAGCACAGCATGCCCAAACCTCAAATCCTTAAAAAGCAGAGTAACACGGGCCCCTACAACAGCCTCAGCTGATGCTCCCTTCCATGCGTTGATACAAAACAGGGCTCCTGGCTGCCAATGTCATTCCCAAACATATCCATCCTCACAGCAACTCAGACAGAGAGGAGTCATGAACTTCAACGGTATGTCAACGCAGTGCTTCTTCTTCATAGAATAACTACTTGAACCAGAATAACCAGACACTTATCTCAAATTAATCCAGTCTCTCTCTGCCTCCGATTCCTTGCTTGCTGTGTGTCACTGCTGCCTCCCCACAAATCCTTCCTCCGTTTTTCTCTCTTTTTCTCCAACATCAACTTCTTTTATTTCCCTCTCTTGGTCCAATCGCCCTGCTTACATATTTTTTCTCTCTTTTGGCTACCAGCGATTACCCCTCATTATCTTCTATTCAGTATTTTCTTTAAAGTCCCGGAACCCGTGTAGTATTTTGCGATGTTTTTCTCAAATACTCATACATCACAAATATCGACACCCACATCAACTCCCACCCGAACCTTTTAAGCACCTTTATTTTTAAGAGTGTAACTGAGACTTGTTATAGCACTTGTATATCATTGCTCTTTTGTTGTACAGTACAGTACAGTAACTTCAAAATAGGGGTAAAAATCAAGTCTGAGCTCACAAGTTAACTAATGAAACCTTATTCTAAAGTGTTACCAAAACTCTTTTGACTTGCTTTGCATCCCTGTCAGTGGCTCTGTCAAAGTGGGCCAGATCAAGCTGTACATTCGGCACTACATTCTTGCAAGTAGATGATAAGAGGTTCTTTGAACAAACAGTGGTTCAAGTACACAAGGTAGCATTTTAGTTTTAATTTTATTTGCACTACATCTTTTTTTTTGGTGTTTTTGATTTTTTGTATAAACAGCTGTTTTTATTGCTTTTTCTGAGGAAGAGGCATATTACTTTTTATGTGCACATACTGATGTGATTATCAGTTACATTTTTATGTAGAAATGTTTTTAATGCCAATACATGCTAGGTATTTCATAGTTTTTTTATTATTTGTGTTCATTTTGTAGACTAAAAAAACATCAGGTTCATAATGTAGACTAAAAACAAATATGCTTTGTAAACTAAACAGTTGTTTTTGAGGTAATAGCATTTTAGAGTTTTAATTTCATGTGCATATGGATTTCAAAAAATAATGCAATTTATTTTGTAAAAAAAAAAAAAAAAAAAACAACTGTTTTAGTAAACCTTGAGGTTTTTTGGAGTTCATGAATTTTTTAAAATGTTAAAACATTTGCTGTTTTAATTTCATGTGCATATGGATTAAAAATAATATGAATTATTTGTTAAAAAATGTATTACTAAACCTTGAGGTTCTTTGGAGTTCATGATTTTTTTAAAAATGTTAAAACATTTACAGTTTTTCAACTACAGAGGCAAACCATAAAAATGAAAGAAATTGTTTTGAATGCTGTTTATAAATGGAATTTTATTGTTTTAATTTTGTATAATCTCTTGAATTTTTGGTTGAGGTAAAGTGTAATTACAAAGTGTAATATGCTGTAAAAATAAAGCTAATACAATGTGACCTGTTGTTTATCATGTGGTTATTTAATTTTAAAAGGAAGAAAAATAAAATTACCTTTGAAAATAGTAACCCATTATTTCTGTAAAATAACCAAGTTTTGGTAAAAAAAACACCCATTTGTGCTGGGTTAAATTTAATACCCACTCGTGGGTAGTTTTAACCCCAGATGGGTTCTGTCCCTATAGTTACCCAGCAGTTGGTTAAAAACAACCCAATTTGGGTTTTCTAAGCCCAGTGTTTTTTAGAGTGTAACTACTTGAGTGCCGAGTGAAAAAGTATCGGATAAAAAAACTACTCAAGTAACTTTTCAGACTATTACATTTACTTTAATTGAGTAAATATTTCTATAAGTACTTTTACTTTTACTTGAGAAGTTTTTGGGTACTCTACCCACCTCTGCATCTCGGAAGGACTGTCAGTAATTTAACAGCACATTTTCATATTTGGGTAAACTAACCCTTTAAAGATGCTCGCAGTAATTAATTTAATTTTGTTATTTAAATTTATTGGTCACTTCATGTTTTAAGTGATGGGATAACAATCATTTATCAACCAAAAACAAAAGACATTTCCAACACCAAAGTGATGTGATATAAATAAAAAACAAACAAAAATGTTAGAAATTGTGCATTTGTCTGAATGGCTCATATTTGTTTTTGTTTTACATTACAAATTAATATGAAAATATTTTAATTTTACATGAAATAATAAAATATAATTTACCACAGACTTGATTAAAAATATCATATTCATGTGCTGTATAATCACTAAAAAAGGTTCCCCAGAATAAACTCTGAATTTTATTGTTAATATAAACATCAACAAAAAAAAAACACCACAACAAAAAAACAAACACATCTATTCTGTCCCTGATGCAAGTATGTTGCACCTCAACAGATAGTTAAACAGGATGAGGGTTGA
>NC_056575.1:19350577-19350708 GCF_018340385.1 Cyprinus carpio
GAGTAGGAGAAGGGCTTTTATCCTCCTCCCCGCCATGATCTGATGAAGGGTCTTTGTTGGCCCACGGCGGAGGACCAGGATGAAGTGCAGACACATGTCGGTCGCTTTCACATTCGTTACATTTGGTTACT
>NC_056575.1:19350871-19351172 GCF_018340385.1 Cyprinus carpio
TCATTTTCGGAACTTCTTGTGGGAAGAAATCCGGTTGACGATGTTACACCCGTCTTGTGTGTAGACACAGCCATCCTTCTTTGCAATTGTCTTTTAACCAACGGTTCTGCTTTGATCTGGGTTGTACAGACTGCACTATAGCTAAAGCTTGGATCGTTTCGGGTACGTGCTTCCTGACAGACAAAGTCAGTAAGAAAGGAGAATGGAGGGAAGGTAACGTTGTACTTCCTTTTTCATTCTTGTTAGCGTAAGGCTTTGAGACTGAATCGTTGACTTGTTCAACAAAATCAGGTGGCACACT
>NC_056575.1:19351828-19353938 GCF_018340385.1 Cyprinus carpio
GTATTTCCTTATGCATCTTAGTAGGTAAGAAGCTTCCCCCCTCTCCCATTGCAACAAGTATATATATATATATATATACAGTACATAACATGAAAGCATTAACATGTTTATTTTCATGTTTTGTAGGCTAAAATTCCAGCCTTTTCCAGTTTGTTGGTGAGTCTCAGGGCAGAGAAATGTCCAGAAGTATTTATTTATTGCATTAAAGGATCTGAACACACCCTACATCACTGCTATACTGTATTACATTATCTTGCTTGATCTATCTGCTGCTTTTCACACGGTTAACCAGTCAACCCTACTGACAAAGGGCATCTCAGGAACCGCACTCCAGTGTGAGTCTTACCTTTGAGTCTTACCAACAGATAGGTCCTTCAAAGTATCTTGGAGAGGTGAGGTGTCCAAGTCGCAGCATCTAAATACTGGGGTGCCTCAGGGCTCAGTTCTTGGACCACTTCTCTTCTCTGTCTACATGGCATCATTAGGTTCTGTCATCCAGAAACATGACTTTTCATACCATTGCTGTGCTGATGACACTCAGCTCTACCTCTCATTCCATCCTGATGATCCATTGGTAGCTGCTCGCATCTCAGCTTGTCTAACAGACATTTCTTACTGGAAGAAGGAACATCACCTTCAACTCAACCTTGCCAAGACAGAACTGCTTGTGGTTCCAGCAAACCCATTGTTTCATCACAATTTCACCATCAAGTTAGGCACATCAACCATAACTCCTTCTAAAACAGCCAGAAACCTTGGAGTTATGATTGATGATCAGCTAACTTTCTCAGACCATATTGCTAAAACTGTCCGGTCCTGCAGATTTGCTTTATTCCACATTAAGAAGATCAGGCCCTTTCTTTCGGAGCATGCTGCACAACTCCCTGTTCAAGCTCTTGTTCTGTCCAGGCTAGACTATTGCAATGCTCTCTTGGCAGGTCTTCCAGCCACTTCTATCAAACCTTTACAATTAATCCAGAACGCGGCAGCAAGATTAATTTTTAATGAGCCAAAAAGAATACACGTCACACCTCTGTTTATAAATTTGCACTGGCTACCAATAGCTGCTCGTAGAAGCTTGCGTTCTGCAAGTGAACGTCGCGTGATTGTTCATCCCAAAGAACCCCTTTACCTAAATTCATTACTTCAGACTTATGTGCCCTCTAGAAGCTTGCGTTCTGCAAGTGAACGTCGCTTGATTGTTCATCCCAAAGAAGCACAGAGTCACTTTTACCGACTTTTAAATTAAATGTTCCCTCCTGGTGGAATGACCTGCCCAACTCAATCCGAGCAGCTGAGTCCTTAGCCATCTTCAAGAATCGGCTTAAAACACATCTCTTCCATCTTGGTTTGACCCTCTAACTTTTGCACTCACTATTCTAATTCTATTAAAAAAAAAATAAAACTACCTTTCTAATCTTTTTGTATTCTATCTAGTTTCTTTTCATTTAGTGCTTCAGTGCTTGGCTCTCCAGTGTTTGTACTGTTTTTGTTCGTTTTTCCTGTTTTTTGTTTGTCAAACACGATCAGTTTCACCAGGGATGAACTGCTGAACATCTTCGGGCAGAACACACCACAAAATCTTTTACCGGATTTCAATTATTCGGACATGTTTACCTGAACGCTTGTTGTCGGTGGAGCAGCGCCGGCGCTTCATCAAACGCCAAAAAGCTAGGAAAGGGAAAGCGCTGGTCTGCTCAAGTAGGACTCAGGAAGCTTAGGTTTGAACGCCGTTGCCTAGCATCCATCTGGCAAATCTCCGCCTTCTCTACTCCAACAAAACGGATCAGAAATCCTTCTGCTTTCCGGACAAATAAAGATTTATCACACTCTGCTGCTCACAATGTGAAACTCACGGAAACTCTGGCTCAATGACGCCATACCGGATAGCTGCGCTCCATCTGCCCGTGGACTTTCAGCTGTTCAAGAGCAGACATGGCATAGAATCAGCGGGAAATGTGGGACATGCTTTTATATCAATGAACGGTGGTGCACAGATGTAACAGTGTTAAAGAAGATGTGCTGCTCAGATCTAGAAGTGCTTTGTGTCAACTGCAAGCCGTTCTATTCGCCGCGGGAGTTTCACTCGTTCATTCTGGTGAGTGTTTAC
>NC_056575.1:19354246-19354383 GCF_018340385.1 Cyprinus carpio
ACAACGAAACAGAGCAGGATTTACAAGCTTGTTTTGACCTCACTGATTGGAGTGTTTTTGAAGTTGCTACCACTGATCTGGATGAACTCACAGAGACCGTAACATCCTATATTAGTTTTTGTGAGGATATATGTATT
>NC_056575.1:19354608-19354867 GCF_018340385.1 Cyprinus carpio
CAAACAACAAGACACCATCCCCCTGCACTGAGGCTAATCAACGACTTGCTAACGACCTGAATAAGTTTTATTGTAGATTTGAAACACCCCACATCCATTCTGATCATCTCTCTACACAACCGTTAACACCTCCTGTAATCCCCCTCTGCCCCCCTCCTGCACTTCAAATCAGTGAAAACGATGTGCGCCAGGTCTTCAGAAAGAACAAAAGAAGAAAAGCACCAGGCCCAGATGGTGTTACACCAGCCTGTCTGAGAAC
>NC_056575.1:19355046-19355172 GCF_018340385.1 Cyprinus carpio
AAAAAACTGGTTCTGGCTTATCTGAAGGACATCACTGGACCCTTACTGGACCCCCTGCTGTTTGCTTACCAAGCAAACAGGTCCGTGGATGATGCAATCAACATGGGATTGCACTTCATCCTGGAA
>NC_056575.1:19356222-19370449 GCF_018340385.1 Cyprinus carpio
GTTTTTTTTTTGTTTGTTTTTTTGTTGTTGTTGTCGTCTCTGTGTACTGGAAGCTTATGTCACTAAAACACATTCCTTGTTCAACTCTTTGAAATTAAGTGTCTTCAGAACATTGTACAGTATTTTTATTTATTATACAATTATAAAAAATACCTCTAACACTAACTTGCTCTATTATTTTTCTATTCTGTTATGTTTTTATTTATTATTATTGTAAAAGCCCTTGCTACGTGTACTGCGTTTAAGCTAACTGAGACTTGTTATAGCACTTATATATCATTGCTCTTTTGTTGTTTTTGATTGCTTCCATTGTCCTCATTTGTATGTCGCTTTGGATAAAAGCGTCTGCTAAATGACTAAATGCAAATGTAAAAACACATATAGCAAACATAATGAATCTGCTGGCAGAAAATTCTATTGGGAGACTCAAAGTGAGGTGGCAGTGCCTTATGAAGAGGAACGATAGCAACATTGTACTGGTGAAATCCATGGTCTTGACTTGTGTTTGCACAGTCTTTGTGAAAGTCAGAGAGGATTACCAACATGAATGGGACATACTAACAAAAGCAAACCCTGTGTAAATTATAGGTTATGTTTTGTTTACCTGTGTTTTGACTGATATTGTAATGGACACAAATAAATCATGTTTCATTTTACCCTGCTTCTTTTTATTTTGTAAAAGTGAGGACTAATTACTCTCTCCAATACCATGCACAAAAAGAAATTAATTCAGATTTCGCTTGCACTAGTTTAATTTAAAAATCATATTCGAGTACAGGGTAAAATCTTTGTCATCATTTTATATGTAAAAAATAAAATCATTGTATATGTAAAGTAAAACATTAACAACTAATGTAAGGAAGTATTGTATGTTCAAGATAAGCATAATCTCCTAAATGGTGATTTTTATCAAGGTAGCAAACAAAAGGTCCATTCACTCTGACGTTGTTAACATCTGATGGCAGCAATGTTAAGTGAATGACATCAGTTTACAGAATGGGTTCGGGAGGAAGCCTGTGAGGTGAAAGTGAGCTTTGCCGTGATCACTGTATACCTTATTTCAAAACTATAAGAAGATACTGGCAGACTCCATCTTCGACTCCAGCTGAGAGGTGGCCATAGTGTTGCCGCCTCCTCTTCCCAAACTCGCATCCAAAATTGTCCATCATATCATCAGTAGTTGTCCAACTACTTCCAATTCTTTCTGTTTACACCACTCTGGCTGCTGTGGTCTTTCACCTTACGGTAGTCGCTCCACAGCTTCTTCCATTTAATGCGGCACTGCTCGGACGTCCGCTGGAAACCCTCGGCAGCCATCCTCTCAGAAACATGCTGGACCTTTTCATTTCTCACCATGCCATCGAGTTCCCTTTGCACACTTTCTTCACCAATGATACCCAGAAAGGTCTGCACCTCCTGGGTCACCCATGGTCCATTGCTGCACGCCGACATTTACTGTATATTTTAAAAATAGCGCCTCTTGTAGCATACACAAGTGATAATTCTCTGTCAACCAATCAACATTCTGCAGTGAGTCCAGCTCCACCCTATTGGTACTCTTTGCTGTGCTAGGTACCCCAATAGAAGGGTACCAACAAAGTGGAGTGGTATGGTTCACTTGTGTGGTACCATTCACAACTTCTGACAATGGAAAACGGAAATAATTGCATACCATATTGTACTGAACTGAGCCGTACCGCTCGGTGGAAACAAGCCATAAGTGTACATTGTAGAATCTAAAAAGTACAAAAATGTACTTTCTGAAAAGGTACCGCCCCAGTAAAACTTTATAAGTGTCTAATGTTGTAGAGAACTGTGTTTAATGTTTTGCAAAAAAGTTTGTTTTACAATGACCAGAGATTACTGTGATTGCAGCAAATGGATGATGTGAGTACACACACTTCTCATTTCCAGATGGAGATGACGAAGAGTAGACAGAGAGTTACCCTGGAGATATGAGGGAATCGCTGTAGACATTAAAGACATTATCACAAAGGGTACATCACAGCTAGGTAGTCTGTAGTCCATCAACTAAAGACTGAAACTGCGTTTACACTTGGCATTAACATGCAACCTGTATCCAGATGTTGTCCACTTACACATTGAAAAGACAAGTGTAAATGCGCTTCTGATCGGAACGTTATCCGATCAGTGTGTCCTGGTTCAGAGGTAGTCGAGGACACATTGTGATTGGATCTCAGTGTAATGTAAACACAGTCCAGCCATCGTGTCTGCATTTGCAGGTCGACGTCACGCAAAACCCCGCCCCCTCTCTCCTGAACTCTCAGAAGAAAGATGGAGGACACCAGGCTGTGGAGCGCTAGTCAGACTTGTACATATATCCAGCATTTTGCAGGATTTGTAAAAAGTCCTGCTTGATAACATCACATGTAAATATCAAGTGTAAATACTGCCTGAGAAGTGTATGCATTTATACTGGTGCTGATGAGTGTGTTGATGAGGGACAGGTGCTGGTGATTAAATCTCTGCTGATTTGGATCATTGTGAGGGAGTGACAGTGGAGCCTGGGGATTCTGTGACACTTTCAGTATGTAAGCAGTTTTAAAACACTGTAACTTATATGTGATGTCCTGACAACTAACCATAGCAACAGTAGGCTGCTCAAACAGTTTTAACAAATATATTACAAAAACAGTTTTATTCAAAAATTCTGTTGATTGTAAGCTAACTGCGCTAGGGATGACTAAATATATTTTAGTTTAATGAACTTCAACAGAATTAGACCAAAATTTACAGACAGGATCTTCAAAAAAATCAACATTAACACTGCAAAAGCCATAAATGTTCCCAAACACCAGCCAGCATCAAAATGAACAAGCCTCTGAAAACTTTATACAAACACTGAGTGAATCTGGGATAATACATGTATTTGAACCTTATTTAAATGAACACACACTTAACAGTGATCCACACTGTTAAATCAGATATTTCTGGTGACGTTCTGCAGTGAGTTGAAGTTCCTTTATGAATAAATCCAAATACATTTCCAAAAAACACAGTTCCTTCTGCATAAATAGTGGTTACACAAACACAGATGAGGAACACAACACAGTCCACCACGGGAGAGAAACTAGTGTTAGATTATTGACACTGAAACTATCATAAAGTGAACAAAAATATAGAAAAAGGAAAATGAACAGAGAACATGGGAAAAGCGTCAATGATATCTATGAAAATGACTTTGTTACAAAAGGAACATTTGGAAAAAGGACCACAGACAGTCACACAACGAGAATCCAGTCATCTGAACTCACAGGTACTGAGATTAAGAATATTTCATCACACAAACATAGCACAAATTTGATAAAATATCTAAAAGCACAAACGTGCTCAGTTTTCATGTTTTCAGTTGCTGTGTGTTGTGTTAAATGTATAAATAAAGAGAATAAAGTCATGTTTGTGTTGATGGTCAGGAAGTGATGATGTGATGATCAGATACTCCAGAGCAGCTGCAGTAGTGTTTGTGCTGCTGTGTGTTCTTCTGCTGACTGCACGCATAATACTGTGTGCCACCTTCACTCAAGAGAGACAACAGCTACTAACTAAGATCACCAACCTCACAGAAGAGAGAGAACAGCTACTAACTAAGATCATCAACCTCACAGAAGAGAGAGACCAGCTGAAATCAGAAAAAAATGAACTTCAGAAGTGTGTTGCGGGTAAGTTTCTTCAGTCTAACTTGTAACTTGCTCTGAAACAGAATCAGATTTGAAAGTGGACTGTACTGGATCTGTCATGTGGCTAATGCTCGTATTGATGAGTATAAATATTAATAGATAATGTAAATAATTTAAGACATTATATTATTGAAGCAGATGAGTAAATAGTTGCAACAAGTGGCTTCATATCATTGAACAAGCATTTCATTAGTTTTTCTTGACTGCTAACACAATTCATGAAACAATTCACCATTTACTCACAACTATAAACACAATCTCAAAACTACACATCAACTTGTACAAACTTCAAACTTCCATGTCAAAATTTAATATTATAGTCAAAAACATTCTCTTTTAATCAAAGTTTGGCCTCAGATGAAACACAAACCTGTCAAATACACAGAGTACTTCACTGCCAAGAGAACACTAGTGAGATCAGTTCAGAACACTGTTACAGAAACCTCCTTCTGGGAATGAAATCTAATTATCAAAGAAATAAGCAATAAAAAAAAGGGGTGCAGATACAGTTCAGCAATAAGCATTAAGAAAAGTTTATTTTCCATTAAATGTTATTTTAAATAAATGTGTGCTATCTGAGTTTATATTTTGATGCTTGAGGTAATTATATTGTGTGTTTGCGAAATTAGGGCATTTTTTGTAGAGTTTTGCAGAATACATTGAGCCAATTGGTACGTGTGTGAAAACATGAAATGTGTTTAATGTTTTGAGAAACGTGTCTTCGTTTCGAGAACTGAGTGAATGTTGTGGAAAGTGTGGCTAAACTAATCAGTTATAATGTATTAGCAATCAAGAAAACCTATAAACTTTCAGACTTGAATTGCAAAAAGTGCAAAAAAACATCTTATTATAGAATTTGGGACAGGGAGCATAAATAAATGCATTTAGTTTCTGCATGGCATTATGAATAAAATAATAGTCCTATAATAATTACAGTATCTGATCCAGTTACATAAGAAATAAGATTAGCAATCAGCAACAAGACAAATTATTAATAAATATATAAACAGAATATTACAAACAGCTTCAATAATATATACACTATAACTATCATAATCTTTTAGCTTGATGTGGAACAAAGTTTAGTTCATGTCTTATCTGGTTGTGTTTATAGATGGATGCCAGGGCCATCAATCCAGTCTTTACTTCATTTCCTCTGAGACGAAGACCTGGAATGAGAGCAGAAGATACTGTAGAGAGAGAGCAGCAGATCTGATCATCATCAACAACACAGAGGAACAAGTGTGTGTGTGTGTGTGTGATCGTGATGTTCAGTTTTTAAATGAAAGATAATGTGCTGAAATGGGTCAGTGCTCATTTTATAAATCATGTTATTGTTTGACTTCTCAGGATTTTGTGAAGAACATTACTGGTAGCTCTGAATATTTCTGGATTGGTCTGACTGATATTGAAGTGGAGGGCAGATGGAAATGGGTTGATGGCAGCAACATGACCTTACCTGGGTGAGAAATCACTGAACTGAACTGATTATTATGTAATAAATGATTGTCTCAGTCCAGTATCATATCACACAGAAAGCAGCTCTGAAGATCTAAAGCTGATCTGTTGATGCAGGTTCTGGGCGTCTGGAGAGCCAAACGGCTATCGGGGAAAAGAGGAAGACTGTGCTCTAAATTTTTCACCAGGATGTGCTGATTTTCCATGTGATTATACGTCTAAATGGATCTGTGAGAACAATATTTTTAAATGACACATTATATATGAGTGCATTATGAATATCTATGTGTTATGATCCCATCTGTTCTGTTTTTCTTGTCTGTCTTTGGATTTATCTTGTCTGGATTTATGTTTATTTTAAATGTTTAAATAAATGTTTGTGACTGCACTTAGATTCTCTAATTCTGAAGCAGCTGCGTTACAATATATCTGTTAAACATCAAGTCTTGTGTTTAGTCATTTTGCCAGGTTTTATTTGAATGCAACTTCAATTAGATTATTCAGTAAAACAATAAAAACAAAAACCATTTTAATATTTCAACTTCCATGATAAACTAATCACTTTGTTTTGAATGTTTAGTCAAACATTGTCACATCTGAAGATCAAAACTAAAATCTGAAAAACAACAGCGATGTTTCTACAGACTGAAATAATATCAGTAACACACTGATATAATAGAAATATTCATACAAATAGCATTGTTCCAATATCCTTAAACAAAATGATTATGATTTTAGTTTATTATTCAGGATATCAGTAAAGTTTATTTTGAACTGTGACTCTTTTTGTAATTTCTTGCAGCTTTTTGTAACAACTACAGTATGACAATAAACCTACTTGACGATGATTTACTTGTTTTCAGTAATTAACTGGAATATTTACTGAACCATTCAAGGAATATAAATGGAAAGTTGTATAAATTGTATATATAAAAAGCTCCTAATGTTTCACTCAGAATATGAACAATATTCTGTTTGTGGAAATCAGGATATAAATTATGGATGAGTTACCATTTTGGGGAAAAAAAAAAAAAAAAACAACAACAACAACAACATGTTGCTCGAGCACATTCTAGGATAAGTAAATATGAGTCATTAACTATGACTATATGAAACAATTACATACCTCAAGTATAAATTGTTTTATTTAAAATGTTTTTATGACTGTTGATTGTCAGCTATATGCTAAGGATAGGAAAATTTGCTCACACAAAACAAGTCAAAGATTTTACACCCAAATGAGGACTGACAGTTCCTTTAAAGTCCAGCCTCATTAAAGTCAGTGAATAATCGACTGAAGGAAGAGCATCAGATGCAGTCGCTGCTAAAACCATCAACTGTTCACCCGTCTGGACTTCTGATGTAACAACCTGAAGCTCATCAAACACTGAAGGGTTTCAACACCAGATGAACAAGCTCACAAACAGACAAACTCTGCTAATGATTGTGTTTTTTCACGTTTATTAAAGGTCTTTGTGTTTTTTGAGGAAATGTATTATCAGTTTATACCTGAGGGAAGGGAAAGAGTTATTGTGTGATAATATATGCATTAAAACTTCCTTTATCACGTCAAGCATGGTTGAAGATGAAGAAGCAGAACTCAGTCCGCTATGTGAGAGATGATGTGTGTGAAAATACTGATGTCATCACTGGTCAATCTGGAAACGAGATCACAGACCCATAAAACACAACGAGAATTCAGTCTGAACTCACAGGAACTGAGATTAATCATGAATACATTCAAACACACACATTATAGCACAAATCTGATCATTAATGACTCAAAAGAACAAACATTTGCTCAGTTTTCAGTTGCTGTGGGGAACATGTCAAAGAACACTGAAAAAACATCTGTTGGATTTATATTCAATATGTACGTGCTTTATTAAAGTTATCCTAACATAATTCAGTCAACAGTATCCTATTTTTACACATTGTTTCAACATAATTTAGTTTTAATCATATTCAATATGTACGTGCTCTATTAAAGTTATCCTAACATAATTCAGTCATGTGTATTTTATAAATTTAAATCATGTTATTTCCATGCAAACTAATACATTTATCTTTACGTCATTTGTTGAATTGTTATGGTTTTATGTTTCATGTTTTGTTTAAAAAAAATGTCATTTGCTTTAAAGGAACTCTGATTTAAACCATTTATTTCATCAAGAAACATCAAAACTTTTAGTCTAGCACTCAAAAAAAAAAAAAATAAGTAAATAAATAAAAAACCCTGTATATTTCATAAGATCAGGTTTTATGCTTAAAGCTTACTTTAAACATGTTCTCTATTATATTCTTAGCTTAAATATAAACATCAAGCTTTATAAAATGTAGTTTAAATGACATCTCATTGACATCATTATGACTGGGTAGCACTCTACAAGTCACTGTGAACAAGATGTCATTGTTCATAGTAAAGTGTTACCAAAACAGGAAAAAAAGAAAAAATGATGGCAACTCAACTGAAACTATTGTGTAGCCAAGATGTGAACTCTCTCTATTATGTATAATTTTTTAAGATTAGATCATGAACGTGTTACATTTAATATATCTGTATAAAAATGCTTATCAATAACTGCATACTTTTATAAACAAACTGAACCACAGTAGCACAAAATGTTCAACAATATACAGTTTCAGTCAAAGTTTGTAGCCTCCACAAGTTCTGAAAGTGAAAGTGTTGTTTGTACAAGAGTTTTGTGATTCATCATTCATCACATAAACAGGAATGACGTGACCCCATTTTTTGACCTCTTTCTCAGTTTAGCCCCTTGTCAGGAAGGCAGATGTAAATAAACTCTTCAATTCAAGAAATATGTCTGCATATCATAACATTTCATTTGTCAGGTAAGAATGAATCATGCCATTTAACAATCAAAACAATGAGAATCCAAATTAGAATTAAATTCAATTCCAATTCAGATAAATACATAACACCGATTGCTCAAAGATGAGTCTAAGAGTGAGAGATGCACACCTGACAGCAGAGAGACACACAGCAGCATGTGAGAGACCAGTGCAGAGCTCCAGAGACTCACACACACTTTTCTGCTTACAGAATCACAAAGTATTGTTTTGTCACTTCACTTATACACCCATAAGAGGGGAAAGTTGCAACATTCATTAAAATGTAATTAAAATAATTTCTTAAATATGTTTAATACATTTTGCAATTTCTTTTTGTTTGTGTGCAGACAGGAAAGTGAAGGTCAGAAAGAAATCACCATGGCCCCTGTAAGGTTACAAAGAACACCTAGTCCACAAATGGCCGGGGGGAAAAACCACAACATGAGAAGGTAACAAGTCACAATGCAAGTCAGTGATGATTTGGGCTTCAATGTCATCCTGCTGGTGGTTGGTCACTGCAACCGTTTACCACAAAAATTTTACGCCGCACTTCATGACTCTCTTCTGCTGACGATGCACTTTTTGAAGAAGCTGAGGATTCCATTTCCCAGCAGGATGTTGGCTACCTGGCCCACGACTTCCAAAAGAGCACCAAAACTATTTGGTTAGAATGGACCATGGTGGTTGGTTGGTGCTTTGACTGGCCCGCAAACTCACGAGATTATTGAGGTGGTGTGAACGCGAGGGATCATGAGCTTTATTGTCAAGAGGAATGATAAACACGCGACCACACAATACAATTGAGCTAAAGGCCACTGTGTCACCAAGAGAACTGTTGGGCTTTCCATACCACCGTCCAGCAGGTGCCCACAAACTGAGCACCGGTCTATGCCACGCCCGATCGTGAGGCTAAGTAAATTAAAGCAAAAGGATGCACGTAAGCTAAGTATGAGTACATGTACAACTAAATGAACAGACTGTTTTCAGAAGGCCGAACAAATTCACCCATAACACAATGTTGTTTATTACTTGAAGGCATGATGAAGTCTCTTCAATTTGTTGGATTAGCTGGATTGGATGGATTTGTCTTGATAATGTTAGGCCAAAAAAAAACAATCAAAATTGAACAGAACCAAAGACTTAAACGTCTAGTCTGGCCGTGCATTGAATTGAAATGTAATACAAACAGAGTTTCCACAACTTTGAGTTGAATTTACGGAAATAAATGAACTTTGCTCGACAACTCGTTAATTTCTTGAGAACCAAACCGGCATATTCTTAGCTTAAATATAAACAGTATGATAGTTCATAATATAGTAGTTCAGGCATGTAGGATTGTTGAAGGACTAAAGAAACTATTATCAGCCACAAATGGGTATAATACTCTATAATCAGAAAATAAGTTTAGTGACACAGTATTTCATATAATATGTAGCTTACATGACAACTATCGGTGTCACTTTCATGGTTACAAAAATATGTAAAGGATGTGTAAAACACACAGTAACAAATAAAATTGTTGTTTTAAATGTTACCCAGTGGTGTATGTAAAAATGTTACCCTGAGTAGAGAGAGAGAAAGATTGAGGGAGATAGTGAGCAGAGCCCCAAAAAGAGGGGTCTGCAAGAAAAGAGAAAAGAGAGTTAGATCTATTTTTATCCCGTGATGTAAAAAAACAGAGAAAACAATCAGAGACCAATCAATTAGCGTAGTGACCCGTCGCTGTTCCAACAAGGTAAAATTATTATCGTTCTAGTGCATGCCAGTGCCCTCATTAAGTCGGCTTTATCCACTGGGGGCCACTGGCAGGATTTTCGTGGCCCGAAATATATAGACAAATAGGACCAAATGGGCCACGTGGGTCTCAAGGAGGGTGGTGGTCATGATTACAAAAGGTGGTCAATTAATCCCCTGAGTGTTAAGATTTGTTCGGACACGGTTCTGCAACCGCTGGTTCTTTTCCCATGTTTTTCATATGAAGCTACCAGCTTAGCATCAACATTTCTTTCGACATTTCTATTTGAAACAACTTTAATGGCAGAACTCACTTAAGCAGACACCCAGAAACCAGATGTCGATGAATTAACTTACAATTGTGACCCCCCCGATAGGAATTATGATCACCGTAATGAGGCAGAAAATGTATTACATACATGATGCAACAGCCTGCATATGTCTAACAACTTGACCATTATAAAAACATGTTATGATTATGAAAATACCAGAGACCACTTGAAGACCACTTGGTTATAATCATGTATTTATTTGGTATAATATTTCTGCCTCCTCCATTGTTTATGGCAAGGGAGTCATTTGGATTCGCATCCGCAATTCATTTAAATCGTTACATATGACTCGTATGTGAGCTCCCCTCTGTGCTTTGGCTGAAAGGATAAACAGGTTCAGTGAGACTGGACGATAGCGGTCCCAAACCTCCTCCCAGAGTACACATGGCATCAAGAAAAACTTAAATGTCATGCTCATCTTTTCTAATACAAATAAATTGACAGAAAACAAACAGGGGTTTTTTTTTCAGTATTTTTCCTGTAGTGTTATGATGTGTAACGCATTGGACTTAAAAAGCCACTTAATGGAGTTTTGTTTGTGCCAATTCCTGTAGTAAAGCACAAATAAACCGTACAGCAAAGCTTGCGACTGAACCAGTTTGTACAATACCTGAACCCAAGTCTGTGGGTCTTCATTTTAATGGAAAGATTATGAATAGTTTGATTATAGCATGCTCACACAAATTAAATACATCTGTGTAAAACTTTATTTATTATTCATTTAAAATCATAAATCATTATAAAAATCTATGTCGAAAGTCCTAAGTGTTGAATATAGTCTTATAGTTCTTTACTGTAAGAAAGAACATCAGTACTGTGATAGTTCATTTGTCCCCTCACACAGTGACTTGCTGGGATTATGTCTGCTTCGCTTGACGACGTCGCGTTCAACGAGGAGTCGTTAAAGGGGACATGGTGTTTAACGTAGCGTGGCACGACGGGGATTAATAAAGTCTTGATCTGGGCGTCGTGTCTAGAAGTGTGCGAGGGACTAGGGCCACATGCGCAGTGTGGCTATATTTCACAAGCTGCAAGTGACAACACAGCTGAGTGATAAAATAAGTACAGCCCGCACTATGCTTGGGACTACTGACCCAGGTAAAAGCTGAATGATTAGATCCAAACAACTAAACAATAAGTTATCGTGTAAATTGTAGTGGTACATGCTTGTGTTCTATTTAAGTTAACGTTTCTTTCTGTGCGCTTTGACTACTACGTGAACAATAGATATTGTTTTTGATGGTTAACCTGTCCATAGCATTGTTTAGAAAAAATCCTTTGTTAAATCAAGTAGTAAAACATCTCTGCAAATGAACATCCACTTTCATAACCACACACAAACATCTCTAAAAAATAAAATAAAACATCACAACAAAACAAAAACAACCAACCACACACACACAACTCTCAGCTAACATGCTGTCATCCTGGCCTTCCAGAACATGTGAGAACTGATGTGAGAAGAGTGTGGAATAACCTGTTCCTATTGGTGGAAGCTGATTCCTGGGAGCAGTTCCCTGCCATCCCAGACTACACCTCCATGGACCCCTCAGCTTTTCAGAAATCACCCAATGGACAAAGACAGCTAAAAGAATTTTGTGATTAGCTTATAATATTTTTCAGCATTTTCAGTTGGAACCATTGTCCCTCATAAAAACTATAGTCCACGCAATGAAACTGATGATATTTTTTCAGACGGGTAGACAGATTCTCTGATGAGGACATCAGAAGAGCAGAACAGTTTGCTTCAAAGATACTTTTTACACTTAAAACCATCTGTGTCTCTGCTGAAAGGAAGCTCAACCCTTGGGTCAGATTCTGATCTTGAATAAACTCCAGCACCACTTCACACAGTTAATGACGAGGACTCCTCCTTCACAAACAAATTCAAGGACAGTGTCTGGAATGACCTCTCAAGAAGATACCAGGTCTATAGTGTAAACCTATTGTATTCTCACTTGTTTTCATTAGGATTACTCAGGCACTCCCACTGTTTTGTCTTGCAGGATGGCAACATCAGGCAGTTCAGGAGGAGCGCACAGCCCTGGATCCCAGATTCAAGTCAGAAGAGGCCAGATGAAATGTGGACCAGACTGGAGGAGGAGCTGATGAAAAGGACCTCAGTACTAGTGTTAAATGTTATTGGGGATCTTCTACTTCTCTTGAATTGTAGATCAATATATATTACCCTCATACTCTATTGAATACAGACTCAGGGTGAGCAGATAGAGAGCAGGTGACCATGATGACAGTTCATCTGATGAAGACAGTAACAACACTGGTGAGAAAATATAAAGACATCCTATTTTTTCCCCATTTAATTTTCAGAGGAGAATTAACTTGTTCACATTTACCTTGATAGTGTTTAATATTTTTCTGTATTTCTTTGCTTATTAGTTCACAGAAGAGACCAAAGCTGTCTGTCCTTGAGGAGCTGTTTGCTGTGGAGGACATGGCAGTTGAAGCAAGTAGACAGATCACTGTCAGTAGCACCACAGAGAAGATTCAGACAGAGATAAAGCACTTCTACAGATTACTTCATCTACACTGTCCTCAGAGTCCAGTAACCAACTCCCTGCGTGATTTAAAGTATCTTAAGCAGCAGTGAGCATCACATGTTGACCCTTAAAATGCTTTGTACTTTATTAAATATATTTGCACTGATATATTGTGTGGGTTACATTTTGTTCCTTTGTGCAGTGGCTCAGGGACAGTCTGTGCAAAATAAAAGTCAACAACCTGAAAATATAAAACCCAAAGTTTCTCAGAGGTAATGTAATCCTGTTAAAACGGATTTCATAAAATTGGTATTGGAAAAAGTATTGTTTAGGAACCAGTATCGAAGTCAAGGTATCGGTATCAAACATTTTAGGTTTGGGACAGAGAGAGCAGAATCTGATCGCTTTCAGTCCTACAGCTGCAGGGCTTTTTAGCATGTTGATTTAATAAATGTGGCTTTGATTATGAGGATATTAATCAACAGGTAATACATTTTTACATATTTAAAATCAAGCATTTTGTAAGTGAAAGTTTAATTGCTGTTTGTCTTTAAAAAAGCATTTGAAAAACACTAATAAAAAATGTAAATATATACCAATAACAGATGACAAGAACTACTGTAATTGCGTAGTTCAGCTCAGTTTAGAGGATGTGCTGGTGTTTGCTTCTGCCTTTGGTTTTAGAGAAAAACTTCCAACAACTGAGTTTTATGCATGAAAACCTGAATAGAAGCAGGCAGATGTTCCCAGAAAAACACCTGCAGCATAACACTGAAGCTCCCAGTAGATCTGGACTATGAAGAATTCTAACAGTTCATGACCGAAGACATCCTTTTCCAGTCCCCAAACTCTGGAGGAGCTTAATATAGTCAATGAATCATAAAGGAAATCATAAATAATATCATAAATACAATGATACTGGATGGCAATGATACTTGCGCTTTGTTATTCAAACAGTGTTGTTTGTTAACATCAAATAACATTTAACAGATTTAACTCTATTATGTTTTCTTCTGTGTAAGGAAATGACAAACACTAAACTAAAACTGCTAGAGGCCACAGATGCAGCAGCTTGAGGAGAAGACCTGCTACATCTACATCTTACACAAGAGTCTTTACTTCCTGCCTTCACTACTTCAAGACATATCAGTCTACTCTTAATCACAACAACACAGGATGGGCGAATAACAAGAAAAATGGAAAGAATAATTTAACCTTTAATATACAGAAATCATTAAACAGAATTTGCCCTTCTGAGTTGTTACAGATATAATATGAAGTGTTCAGAGGAACAGTAAGTTGAGTATTCATGCTCAGTGTAGTTACTGTATGTTACTGTGTCATCTTCCTGTTGTTCTTCCTGTTGACAAAAGTATCTCAAAAAATATCACTTAATAAAAAACAAAAAACAATATCTAATATATGACAGAAAACCCAAAATCAAAAACAAAAACACCACCTCTTTTCTGCATTAATTTTCTAATAATTCAACGGCCTGGAATCAATTATTCCAATCAATTATTCGTTGTCAGTTATTCCTTTCTTATCCATCCATGTTCTGTTTATTCTTATGTTGGTTCTGTATTGTCATCATAGAGTTGAGCCGGATACTCGGCTGAAACGAGTATCCGGTACGGAAAAAGCACTTTTGCCG
>NC_056575.1:19371457-19371712 GCF_018340385.1 Cyprinus carpio
ATTTTGTCTTTCATAATTTTCAGGTGTTTTTTTTTCTGAGTAATTTTTGGCTTATTTCCATCTAGGCTGGAATGTCATGGGTTTTGTGGAGCCCAGCTAAACGACTAAATATTTCATGAACAAGTATACGAGTCAATATCTGTGCTCGGATTAAATAAAAAATCTCATTGGGTTGCTGACCGTGTCTGCATTCTGTGATAGGCTAGTCACAGTGCCCCTCCCCTACACACATACAGATTTATTGTGTTGCTGTGT
>NC_056575.1:19371717-19374993 GCF_018340385.1 Cyprinus carpio
TAATAAGGTATTTTTGGATGAAATCACAGGTTTGAAAAAGGTACAAATATAAAAGGACAGGAAACCCAGGTTTGCAATGGACAGCTCTAAAGTACACTGAAGTAGGCAACAGGGTTATGTGCATAAATGAGAGCGGTTTATTTACAAATAAAATGGTTTAAACTGTATTTGTCATCAATTAATTTCTTTACATTCCGAATTTCAGGGACCTTACTTACTTATTAACCCGTAGAGTTTTGGTAAACGTGGGCTTTGTTTAGAAGTGGCACTTGGTAGAATGCGACTTGCGTTGCGTCTCTGCCTGTCGGAGATTTTTTTTCTTTTTTAAACGTCAGCTGGCTCTAACCAGTCCGCCCCCCCCTTCGAGCTTCGGTTCAGTTGAACAGCAGCTGTACAGGACTCAACTTCATAACTGTGAGAAGTGCTTTGCTCCAGTGATGTTGGGTTAGAAGTGAGGTTTTGTTGTTGCTCTTTCTAGATAATTCCCTTGATGTCATGCTGCTTTCTCAAGCACTTCCTTCCAAACTGAGAACCACATAACATTTTTAACCTACATTACAATAACCTTTCAAATGTATGTTTCAAATACATAAAGTAAATTACTGATATCACACACAAACCTTACACAGGGGAGAGTTGGGACAGTTTGAACAGCATATTCCTCCAATCAGGAACGAGCTAGAGTGATGATGTTCATACTGCACATGCTCAGTTAGCCCCTCCCCCACTTGGAAGAAATCAGCCATGTTTAACCATTCCTTCTGGAAAAAGTGAATTTCAAGGTATAAAAAGTATTTTTTTAATGCTCAGATTTTTTCTTATACTGTATAGACTGATTGTGTGAAGAATTATTCATTCCTATCATTTAAATCATTGTTGTCTTAACTTCTAATAGGCATAGCTAGTAAATGTCAAAGCTATTGTGTCTAGCTAGCATAGCAGGTTTTATCATGACTGTCAGTTGCAACTGTCCCTTATCACAACACTGATGTTAAAGCTTGTCATTCTAATTCTAGAAAACAATTGTAATTTAATGGATTAATAAAGAACCCTTTTAACAGCCAGGTTTTCCCCCTTTTTTAAGCACAGATCACGAGCTGACTCTCCCGCACCTGTCGCTTGTTCCCCCGATCCATTATATGGCTCTGCTTTTCTGTCTTCTGTCGTGAGTAGATTGTTTTGTCTTTGCTAGTGTTCTGTGTTCGAGTGCAGGCATCATTTTCTAACCCTCTGTTCAGCTGTGCTTCAGGACTCGTAGTACAGAGATCTGGCAGCTCGAGTGGTCCGCAGTCTCTGTCGGCCGGCTCTGGAATCTACGTTTACCTGAGAAGTATTTAATTATTGTTTATGTAATTTTGTGTTTTGTGGCGAGAAAAAATCTCTCTTTTCTCACAGCTCCTCTGCATTACTCTATCAATCCCAGGCCATGACACAAACTTCAAGACCAGTCGTGACTGGTTAATGGCTTTTATGAAGAGTCAGCCTTGTCTTATGTTTCATAATGTTAAATATAATGTTTCATAATGTTTCCCAGCTTTTCAATGATATAATGTTTCCCAGCTTTTCAACAGTCTTAGGAAGGTGCTAGTTAAAGCACAAATTTCATGCAGAAGACGTGTGGAAAATGGCTGATGGAAATGATGAAACCGGGTTAAAACTGTCCACCACCCCCTGAAAAAATTGGTAGACTAGGCGTGATGTTCCACAGGTAGGAGTGCCGATCCACATCAAGCAGATAGAGGTTTTTGGACATCTCTGTCTAATGGACCGCGGGCACCTCCTGACTACCCAAACCCACCACTCTTGTACTCCCTACATGTCTTATTTCACATAGCAATTTTATGTGTGGCCAACACAGATGGCGGGTGGCAGTCCACAGGGTGACTGCATCTGGCCTGGATGCCGGATTAGGACTTCACCACTGTTCTTGAAACACTTCACTCAACTGTACACCAACACTCTCACAAAGGTCTTCAGTGGATGCTACAGTCCCATTTGAGTAATGGACAACCACTCATTCCCATCTTGCTACTGAGGAATATATTTCTGCAGGAGACAATCGAATTGTCCTGCTTTCTTTTCCACCTCTCTGCTCTCACAAACTCAGCCCACTGGTGCACTGTTACGCGCCTCTTAAAAACAGACTCGTGAACTCATTCTGTGACTCATGGAATGAAGAGCCACCCAGGCCTGATAATGTCAAGCTTTATGGACAATTCCTGGCCCATTGCCAGGCTGGCCCTCCCGCTAAGGCAAGCCAAACCACCATGCAGGATGTGCAGTTCAAGGTTCTCAGGAGCACCGGGCATTGGGACATTTCATGGGGAGGTCTTTCCAGTATGTGACTTTGTACCCATCTTTGGTTGACAGACCGTTTCTCCTTCATCTAACTGAGAAGTACGAGAGCTAGCTTAACACCCCAATGTGCCTCTATGCCAGTTCCGCGCGCCTCCCGCGTCCACCTTGCTGGTCGCTCAAACCCTGCCACCTGTAGGCACCAACCAGTCCGTTGCACCGGGCGCATTTTTGGAAGGGTTGTCCCTATTCTCTTAATAAGAATGGGTGTTATACGTTTCCACTATGAACCAAAATCAGAGTGTCAGCTCCATTGCCTGTAAGAGGAGATGCGCTCGCGCCATGCGCGCGATCGCTATTACATGGCAGCATGTTTGGTTGGCGGAAAAGCTGAACGATTCTCATGTGAAGAAACCGATCTGCTCGTGCGCAAAGTTAAAGCACGCGAGCAGATCATCTACGGGACAAGCAGGAATCCACCAAAGCCCCGCGCGATGAGTCAGTTAATATACATGTATACACTAACTTATTAAACACACTGATTAAACTGAGGAGTTCAACGAGCGATGTTTTGCTAAAATTACCTGTTAAATGGCCAGTCAATCTTTCAGTCGTCTGCGTTGGATGCAGGCTTTCAAATAGCTCCGTGCGATGAGTCAGTTAATATATATGTGTGTGTATTGGCCAATTTCATTCATCATAAGTAGTAATAGGCTGAATTGCAAATAGGTAGCCTAATTCTAATACACGCAATGACTATCCATCATTACATTTTTATATTTATGTAGCCTACACAATAATATTCTTTTACACTGTAATCCTTTTGTATACCAATATACCTTTCAGCATTGATGGTGCCTTTCCAGATGTGTAATCTGCCCATGCCACACGCACTCATGCAACCCCATACCATCAGAAATGCAGGTTTCTGAACTGATCGCTGATAACAACTTGGGTTGTCCTTGTCCTCTTTAGTCCGGA
>NC_056575.1:19375106-19375198 GCF_018340385.1 Cyprinus carpio
CGTTTAGATATGGCTTCTTTTTTGACCTCTAGAGTTTTAGCCGGCAGCGGCGAATGGCACGGTGGATTGTGTTCACCGACAGTGTTTTCTGG
>NC_056575.1:19375540-19385818 GCF_018340385.1 Cyprinus carpio
GTGTTGAGCATAGATTGTGGAACCACTATTTGCTTGTGTTATACTTATGTTCTTCATTTTTTTAACATTTATATCATGACGTGTATACTTTTCTATATCTGTATAAAAATGATATAATAACTGCTCCCTTTTAGTAAAACAACCTGAAGCCATAGTACACAAAATGTTCAACAATAACAGTTTCAGTCAAAGTTTGTAGCGCTCGTGCTCAGAGTCAGTAAAGTGTTGTTTTGTAGCAAATTTCATCATTCATCACATCAACAGGAAGGACGGAACCCATTTTTTTTTTACCTCTTTTCTCAGTTTTAGCCCCTTGTCAGGAAGGCAGATGTAATATAAACTCTTCTGTGCAAAATATGTCTGCATATCATAACATTTCATTCGATCCAGTATAGAATGGAATTTATACCATTTAAACAAATCAAACAATGACATTCCAGAATTAGAATTAAATTCAATTCCAATTCAATAAATACTAAACACCGATTGCTCAAAGATCCTTCTAAGAATCGTGAGAGATTGCACACCTGACAGCATAGAGACACACAGCAGAATGTGAGAGGTCTAGTGCCCAGAGCTCCCAGAGACTCATCACACAACTTTTTCTGATTACGATGAAGCACAAAGGTTTGTCACTTCACTTATTACACCCTTAAGGAGGGGGAATAGTTGCAAACAGAAAATTAAAATCATTTCTTGAAATAATGTTTACTACATTTTGCAATTTCATCCTTTTTGTTGTGTGCAGTACAATAAAAACATGTTTAAGGTAACAACCCACAATGCAAGTCAGTGTGATTTGGGCTTCAATGTCATCTTGCTGGGGTTTTGGTCACTGCACCCATTTGTATCCAAGAAATTTTGGAGCAACATCATGCCTCCTTCTGCTGACCAGCTTTTTGAAGGATGCTGATTTCATTTTCCAGCAGGAATTTGGCACCTGCACACCACTGCCAACGCACAAAAAGTTGGTTACTGTTCCTGGTGTTGGTGTGCTTGACTGGCCAGCAAACTTTACCAGATCTGAACCCAGAGAGAGCAACTGGCCCACTAATTGTCGAGAGGAAGATGAGGAAACAAGAGACCAAAAACAATCCGCATGAGCTGAAGGGCCACTGTCACAGGAAAACCTGGGCTTCCATTACACCCTCAGCAGTGCCACAAACTGAATCACCTCCCTGCACCGCCGGAATTGAGGCAGTAATTAAACATAAAAATCGGGAGCCCTACCAAGTATTTGAGTACATGTACTGTAAATGGAACACGTTTCCAGAAGGCCAACAATTCACTAAATTGTTTTGTTATTATTAGTATTGTTGGTTTGATTGAAGTATTCTAATTTGTTGAGATTTGGTGAATGTTGTGGGTTTTTTGTTAAAATGTGAGACCAGAAATCATCAAAATTACAGAACCAAAGACTTACAACTACTTCAGTCTGTGTGCATTGAATTTATGTAATACACGCGTTTAACACTTTGAGTTGAACTACTGACATGAAATGAAAATTTTCCATCGTCATTCTAATTTATTGAGAAGCACCTGTACATGTGGCATGCAGGGCTGAGAGCCACGGGAACCGGTGAACTTTCACACAACTTTAATTATAAGGACAAACAAACAATAAAATGTAAAGTAAAGCAGCAGCCCATCACGAAAAGACTGCTGCATAAAAAATAACCTAATAATGCACAACATGAAGCCCCTGGTTCTTATTTAATATAACTCTCCATACATTCATCCTAAATTGTACGTATGCACAAAAGCTAGATTTTGCGTACACATGGTTTTATATTCATTAGAGTGGAATACTTCATGTAAAGTTATATTGAAAATGAAAATACCATGATTTACGCTAAAAGCCGAGGTCCTCATGGCTTCTTCTTTCCACACTTTCAGTTACTTTTCGTTTACACACTCCAGGAAAAAAGTGTGTACACAACATGGTCTAGAAATGTCTTTAAGGTGCGTACCATATTTGGACACCAAGTTTATTTTTTTTTAAAGTTTCTACACAATTTCTGTGCCTATTTTGTGCGACGGAACGTTTATAATGAGACCCCTGGCCTGTCCTCTCTCGTCTTGCACTGTCATCACACTCCTCCAGTTTATACTCCTGGATCTCCTGCCTTGAGGACTCGAAAGACCGTTCCCACAGCTCTGTGTGAATTTCCCATGTGGCTTTTAGGTATCTTTTTTGAATGAAACGCTTTCCCCACACTGTTGCAGGTGAACGTTTTCCTCCACTGTGAATTTCTCTTGTGCCTGTTAAAGCTTCCTCCTTGAGTAAAAACTCTTTCCACACTGAGAGCAGTGTTAAAGCTTCTCGCCGGGTGAATCCTCATGTGCCTTCTAAGGCTTCCTTTTCAATGAAACTATTTCCCACACAGTTTGCATGTGAACGCTTCTCTCCTGTGTGAATGTCATGTGGGGCATTCAAAGTGCTTTTATGAGGTAAAACTCTTTCCACATTTAGTTACAGGTGAAAGGCTTCTCCTCGGTGTGAATCCTCATGTGGGACTTTAAGGTTTCCATGTGCACTGAAACTCTTCCCACAACTGTTTGCAGCTGTAAGGCTTCTCTCAGTGTGAGTCCTCATGGGGACTCCTCAGTTTTCCTTGATGGTTGAAACTCTTTCCACACTGTTGGCAGGTGAAATGACTTCTAGATGTAGCCTTAAGAGCTTCTTTTTTGTGCGGGAGTCTTTTCTGTCTGTGAGCACTAAATGATTTTTGTCCAGGTATGAAATCAAGATGTTTTTTATACTGATCTTTATCTTGTATTTCATTCAGTTCTTCCACTCTTCACTTTCAGGTCTAGGGTGAAAAGAGATAAAGTTAACACACATTTACAAGCAACAGTAGAACAGAAATTAATAATGGCCAAATCTGCCATGTATTCTAAAAACGGAGCATCAAAACTCAGCTTGTTGAGGGGTCACAGTCTGCAGAGTTAAGCTCTCTACCACCTAACCTTTGGTTTTTCAAGTTATGAAGAACCTTGACTGAGGTGTTGTGTCAAGTAGAGTTTGAAAGCTACTCTGCAGGCTGTGTCCCTCCATGAACTGAAATTCACATCCATGGTAAGTCCTTAAATATAGTTTTAATATAAACTGTTTATTAACAAAATATCAGTCAGGATTTAAGTCCCATTGTAACATGCAAACTGTGTTTTATTAAAGTTACAACCGTCTCTCACTTCTAGATGGAATCAGACATGCATTATTTGTTGTATTTAAACAAATAATTGAAACAATACCCCTCACAACAAGCCATCAATGTGTTAGAGGTGTAAAACTACCTCCAAACAAACATGCAGGGTAGACCACCAGGCCCCTGGTTAAGGTGGTAAACAGACACAACATCAAGATAAGACAGATAATGAGATAATTTCACTCTAAATGCACTTTAAAAACAGACAAATGTACCCTTGGGCCTATACAGCCCTTCCTTTACTCTCTATATATGTTTTCCCAGCACATTATTTAAAGCTCTTCAAAAGTGCCTCTTCATAGCGTACTCATTCCAAAAAACCTTATAGCACAATTCCAAGAAATGATCTACAAATCATCAATTGGCTTTTCCTCCTTGGTGTGGATGCCAAATGGTCCATATTTACACAATTTGTGTGGTCTGGTATTCTGTCACTTTTTTTATCCCAGATGAAGAAAAAGACAATCAATTTTCCAAATGAAGGTAATATTTTATAACAAACTTGAGCCAATTTGCAAACATAAAACACAACCATGTGATGAACGACCTACAAACATGTGTGCTAAGAAAATGTATCCATGGTAACACGTGAGTGGGTGGGAAAACTAGAACAAGGAACTTTTTCATTGAAACTATTTCTACACTGTTGGCAGGTGAAAAAGCCTCTCTCCTGTGTGAATCATCATGTGGACTTTAAGGTATCTTTTTTGAATGAAACTCTTTCCACACTGTTGGCATGTGAAAGGTTTCTCTCCTGCTGTGAAATCCTCATGTGCCTTTTAAGGTTGCCCTTTTTAGGGAAGGTAAAGAGGCTTTTCTCCAGGGGGCAGATTGGGTAAGTGTCTCTCCCTGCATTTAAAGATGCAGCCAATCAGAACCAGGTACACTGTGTAATATAAAGTCTGTGAGTAGGCCACCTGGGATGTGTCACTGCTAGCTCCGCCCCTTGGGGTCTGTGGGCTTCCGCCTAAAAGTGACCGTGAACCTCGTGCATATCAAATGATGTTTATTTACTATTGTAGTTGGAATCGGATCTTTGTTCTTGACTTCGCGATGGTATGTAGGCTGTCATTAACCCTCGCACCTGGTTTAATTCACCTGAATATGATTCAGTCAGTCATTGAGTAAACTGCTAAGATTCATTCTGTGATCAACCCATACAACTTGTCCCTTGATGACCAACTGTCGGTATGTATGATTCATTTGATTTTCCAAATAAGTGATATCGATTTAAGTAAATTTTAATAGTTTGTTTTTAGGCAGGATGAACAATGTTTGTTGGGAGTGCTCCGTCTTGTGGTTGGGGACGATCCTTTCCTAGCATGGAGCTGGATTAAGCGGCGCTGTTTTTTTGTAGCTATTATGTGACAATTGTTTTTTTGTTTTTTTTAAAGGATTGTGCATGTTTTATAAAATTGGTGTTTTTGTGTGTTAGGGCCCTGTGTCAGGAGGCTGGCTGTAGTAAACCTTGGTGGGCTGGTGTTTGGAGCACTGAGATTGGATTGCCGCTTTGTGATCACTTGCCTCACGTGTGTGTGTGTGGTTTTAAGAATAATCACTTTACAGCTAGGCTACCTGGCCACGGGTAAATTTTAGTCATTTTGTTTTGTGTGTGTTGTATTGAGTTGTGGTTGTTTAGCTCAACTGAGCTATATTTTTGGTCTTAAGTGTTCTGATTATTGTAAACCTAATAACTATGTGTACATTAATACATTCTTTGTCCTGTAACGACCTGGTGTCTAAAATCTGTTAAGTGGTTAGTTCCACTCATTTTAAAGGGGTGGCGTAGTCAGCCATTAATACATCACTTTAGGGTTTTTTGGTATTCCTAGGGTGCATAATAATCTCCTCCCGCTCTGCTACATTCAGATTTCAATTCTCATGTGGACTTGAAGTTTTCCTTGTTGATCAAAACTCTTTTCCCACATTGTTGGCAAGTGAAAGGACATGTAGTTTGCCAGTATGTTTAGGGTCTTTTTCCAGTGGTCAAATTCTGTCAATCTTTGATCAAGCTGTAAGGATTATTATCCGTTACGAATTGTGTTTTCTTAAACGCCTCAAGGCCCCAATATACTTTCAAACATTATTTGTTTGAAATGACATCATATGAAATTCATTCTTCGATAAAGTCGAAATGGAAGTTCGTTTTGAGTTTATTGTACGGTTTACACAGTTGGTGAGCGTGTTCTGAAACTCCACCTTCTTTGACGTGCCAGTTCTCCCCGCCCCCCCAGTTCGTAATCTCATTCTTTGAGGTCCGACATTAGAGATATGTCAACTTAGAACGTGTAAAATAGGTGAGGCTGGCACAAATATATCTGCACCTGTACAATCACTCGCGGAGCGACTTTAAAGATTGAGAGAAAGCATTTCACATTCCTATAAAGAAATTGCAATGAAAACTTGGTTTGACAACCCGGAGTTATGCAAAAGGGCGACACAGACAAAGCATCCGAGACAAGTTTTCCAAAGCCATGAAAAGAATGAAAGGAAAGAGAAAGAGATATAAGGTAACAAGTCCACAAATACATGTTTCAAAATAAATGTTAGCAACACCATTACTGCTGCTGCTCTTTCAATAAGCAAATTAAATGGTATACAAACAAATGAAATGCCAAACGAACATACAAAATAAATCTTTGTTTTTATCAAATATCAGTCACGACACCGAAAAGGTATCAGTTTTAATCCAGTTAATAAAATGACACTAAGCAAAATAAGAGTAACAAACGGACATCATGCTAAAGTTTCAGACTATGAATCCAAATCACTGATTCCCGATAAATGGACTGGATTATGGGAAATGGAATGGTCTGAACTGCGGTTAATTGCATTACTGCAAATTATGTCTATTGACTCTGAACTGCTGCTAATCCTTATTCTTGTGGTTCTATGATATTTTGACCATGGGTAGACAGTTCCACGACCTAGATTGCCTAAACTTCATTGTTTCATCATTGTTGTGTATTTAGGGGGATAGCGCACAAGCGTCGCAACACATGTATGTTTACATTAATTAAAAACACCCCGCCTCCAGCACGCGCGGGGGTGTCGATTATGTTCCAAATGATTTTTGCCCCCAAAAACAAAGAAATGAAAACGAACTTTGTTTGAAGTATAAATACTGGGGCCTTTAGGTTTAGTACTCCCATGATTAGTGTTTGGAAACCCTGTCCTAGGCATTATTGCTGTCTTTTGCGGCAGATAAATGGAACACCTCTGAACCATCATAGAGTGTTTTCGATTAATGTAAATAGTGTCCCGTTACCAACATAAAAGACTCTATGAAGCTAGAGCGATATAGTTCAAGTGAAACTAATAGTTAAAATCTCACCAAGAGAAGATAGTGGACATTGATTGACTGCAGGGTTAAATCCAGAGAATTTCAAGTAGTGAACCAAAAGTATGGCTTTTATTACCCCGTTTTGACTAGTCCTTTTCCATGCTAGATTTCATTGGATCCTTATACAAATCGGAAAAAAAAAGTTGTGAAATTGTTTTTCCCAGTAACACTTTTTACCTAACAATCCTGATCCGACGGAGAAGACATTATAATTTTGTCAGAATTTATTAAAATTTACGTGTCCTGTGGTGTCTTTTTCCTTTCTTCCCGTTCTCTGATGTCCTAGGACTCAGAGATCTGAGGGTGATGGAGTGGTTTGCAGAGAGTTTATATCCCAAAGCCTTAATGTAGCTACTTGTGGATGCATGTTGCAAGCGTCTGTGCCTTCCGGGTTTTACCGGAGAATGAAGACTGTTTCCTGGGAGAGTAGCCCTACAATACGGCGTCTGTTGCTATAAAGCGGGGGCAATTCCAACTTTGTCAAGGACAGTCCTGGCGTTCTGACGCAGTCACTGTAAGTACGTTTTCATCTTTAAGAATTTACACCTGATGACAGATATAAGTCATTATAATCAGTAATAATGTCCCCACTGGATGTCAACAAATGCCTTGATTTATTAAGGGGTTTTTATTGGTTGTTGTCTTTGTCTAGCATGGCATGTAAAGGGTGTACAGTTTTTTTGTGTTGTTGTTTGTAACGTTCACCTCCTTGAGGAATTTTGCCAATTCACACCGCACTGGATAGCTGTCCAATGAGTGTACACCTTGCTACATTCAGAACGAAGAGCTTTGGTAATTGCGACACGCGTTTTCAGAAAGGTGGTCGCATTAAAGGATCCAACATAATTTCCATTCCTTGTAAAATAAGGATTTTTGAACCTCAAACCACAAACATTGATTACACGCAATAATGTATTTTGTCGCCACGTCAGATTACCCTGTAAATGGGGATACAGAGGTGAGAATTGAAAGAATATTTTAATTATAAGTTACTTATCATTTAAATTAATATCAATTTAGATAATATAATACTAATACTATTAATAATATATATCTAATTGTTTTTAACCAGTCAGTTCACCTCAGAGATGCAGTTACATAAACTCCACCCACAAATGTATCGTGATCTTTAAATCTCAATGATTTGAATCATTACATATTTATATCGGTTTTCAACCAGCTCGCTACACGTGCATCGTACATCCTATGTACTACTGACGCTGCTGACCTACAGCACCAAAGATGACGGTAATGCACTGGTTTTAGAATATGACCTGTAAGAAGATATGGTGCTTCGTCTTATGCAGGTTCAGTCTATTATTTCTGGAAAAGATACATTGTTTAAAAGTCAGCGAGCTACTGGCTAAGCTGCCTAAAAATGTAGTTAAATTACTGTAGTTAGCTGCGCCCAAAACTGGGATTAACTTTAAAACATTATTTCTGTCAGGGATGTTAATGTTAGTAAACAATTTTAAGGATAAGTAGAAAAAATCAGTAAAGACTGTAATAACTACCACATTTATCATTATATAACATAAAGGATGTTAGGATTGTTGAATAATAAGTGATAGAAAGTCGGGTTACATTGTTTTAATTCAGAAGTAGATTTGAGGGTTAATAACTAATTTTTAAATTAATAAATAATTGGTTCAGAGTCCCTTCGGTACTATGTTCAGTAAAGCTGGACATTTTGGACATTTTAGATCAAATGAGTGAGCTCAACTTTGAGAATGAACCCACCTGTTGGTTCTCCCGTATCCCCTTTTCATGTTGACTCTGAATGTCTTCATCAATCTTCATGTCTTCATGCTCATCTTTAATAAAGGCCATCTTTATAACAGTGTGTCAAGTGGATCTCAGTTGAGTTTTTCTGTTTAAGATGAGAATAATTAACAGTAGAAAAATAAGTCCAAACTAAATCTCTGTCTGCGTCTCAATCTGCTCCCTTGGTCAGTAGTTTCTGCACACTGGTGAGGGAGTCAGTCAGAGAGAGAGATAATGGACTTAAATCACCTGAAGAGAGAAAAAAAATAAAATAAAAGGTTATTATTTGTAATAAGATTATTTGGAATTTACTGATTTGTAGATTATATTCAATAGATTACACTTTGATGAAACATTTGTAGATGGTTTATAAAAGTTATTATTACTATCTTTTTTTAAAATGAAAAAACTAGTGGTGGAAATTTTGATTCTTTAAAGAGATTCGTTCATTTTCAGTTTGTTCACCAAAATGATTTGTTCATATTCGTTCACTGATTCGTTCAGTGACCATTTCTTCATATTACACAAAATATGCCAGCAGGTGGAGAAAAAGAGTGTCTTATGTGTTATGTCTTAAGTCAACGAACGTATTCACTTGTTACAAAAACTGATTTAGTTTTATTAAAATGTGTGCATAATTGCAATCAATAAATAAAGTCTAAAGTCGTTCAGAAGAACAAAGCACGAGGTTTTCTTGCATAATTAACATTTTAATTGTTTGGTCAGACAGTTCATATATTCTATATTCACATTCATAAATCGGGGATTAAACGTGGAGTTATGTTCTGTATGCTAAATATGAAAACAAGAGTATGTGCAATAGCCTCCCTAAGACTGCGCTTTGCATTTTGGAAGATTGACATCCTAAATGGCCCGACTGACCCGGTTTACTCTCATTCATTTTGTTCACGAACGAGATAAGCTATGTACCAGTTCATTTCATTCACGAACGAGATGTACCAAATTATTCAACTCGTTCACGAACAACATAGGTACCAGTTCAGTAATTTCATTCACGAAAAATAAGATCTCTTGATCTCGTTCAGACTGATGAAACTTAGGGCATATTCATTCACTACATTCAACGAATCACATGCTCCGTCACATGTTATACTCGAAAGCTGTTGGCTCGAGGTTGAGTAATACTTGGACAGGATGAAACAGTTCACAGATACCCAGTTCACCGAGCTGTGCATCCACTGCTCTGCTGTGGAGTGAGGAACTTCAGTGAACCAGAAATATGAGTCAGTGGATTACGAGAACAATTCGTTCACCTAAAAGATTTGTTCAAAAATAACGATTCGTTCACGAATGACACATCACTAGAAAAAACAACAACAAAATAAAAACATGTACAATTAAAACAAGAAATTCAAATAAAATGAATAAACAAAACAAAAAATAAATGAACTATACAGATATGCAAGTTGGCAAGAATACAAAGAAAAAACAACTAAATATCAATAATCCAAAAGACAAAAAAATATGAACGATCACTTTGTTAAATTAAACCCATCTTGAGCACAGCCAATGATATCTTTAAGTTTTTTTACTTATCAATAACTTTTATAGATCCATATCTGAATGAAAAATGAACCATAAAAATAAAAACCTTCAAACAAGGATTAGTAGAATAATTATTTACTTGTATGGATATTAAATTACCAAATAAAAATCATAAGATGCAGCATAACGTGTACAGATATACTTTTTGATTCAACATAAAATAAATAAAAACATCTTTTGAAGTCAAATCACAACTATACCAGTTTCTCGGACATTACAAGGATAAATCTTCCCAAACATGCTCAGTTGTAACCATTCCTAAAAAAAATATGGTTAACCAATTTTCTTGGCTGATTCTGAACAAATGAACAGTTGCCAATTACTTACACACTCGTGTGAAGACCGACGAGTGTAAAGACCATCGACTCTACCTGCGCGACTCCACCGAGCAAGAAC
>NC_056575.1:19386815-19425713 GCF_018340385.1 Cyprinus carpio
AATACGAAGTTTTGTATAAAAGTGTAACAACAGTAATAGTTGCAAATTGTTTTATTTAGACTAGGTTTGATCGCAGAAAAAAATCAGTTTATGCATTCAGCAATTTTAATTTTGTGTTGGGCAGCCAAAATTACATTGCCGATCCGAGTCATCTCCATTCATGTCACCCATCCGTGTTTGTACAAGTTCCCGTGATCGCAAAAGCCTGGCTGGGCAGGTTGGTGAGGTTTCTCCAAACTGGCCAAATACAACGAGCCCCGTGATAAATCAAAGCTGTTAACAGGAAATGTGGCAACGATTCCTATTTCAAAGAGAGTGCGTGCAGGTGAGGAGTGAGGATGCGACACCGCCGCATCGCAACAGGTTGAGTCTTTCTAGTGTCTACAAAGGACATTTGAACTCTGTGTCAGTACCTCATAAATAGAAAGAGGCAGTTTACTGTCTGGGATTTCTCATGTCGTGTCGTGCCGCATCCAGTCTACTTATTATAATGAGTTATAAAGCTACTTTGTCGCACCGCGCCTCTTGCGTTCGGTAGACAGGGTGTATTAACTTCTTATTTAGGCTACTTTCTTGTTTAACTGCACTATTTCTATGATATTTATTTTAGTGTTCGGCTGCGTATTCACTGACAGAAGTGCTAAAATAAACACAAGCTGACGAGTCAAATGGGGTGTGTTAGATGAGTGAGACAGGTGCTGGGCTGCTCCAGGACAGTTTTGAAAATCTATTTCATAGACAGGTCTTAATGTGACCTCATAGAAAATATATTACTGCATGCACAGGTTTTTAAGGCAGCTTTAATCACATTTTTTCAGTATCTTCATAACTTAACTGAACCACGACATTGCATGCCCGTATTTTATTTCTAGACACTTATGATAGGAAAAGGATCATGCTACAGCGTGCAGGTGCCCTTTGTGCGTCAATTGAAGAGCATGCGCGCCAGCACAGTACCATTTCCGTGCCTTGCTCGACGCTTTAATACACACAGAAATGAATCCTTGTGTCTTGGGACAAGAGGAGAACAATTGTTGAATAAAGGCTAGCCATTATTTTTTGTTTTGTATTCGTGATACAACAAACGTATTCTTCATCGCTCACTCATAACGTTGCGGTTTGAATCACTGATGGCAGAGTATTCAGATATATCTGACGACGCTTTCATACTTTCCTGGACCTCGATTTGACTTTAAAAGATGTTTTTATTTTATTTTGAGATCAAAAAGTATATATCTGTAAACTTAGTTGAATCTTATGATTTTATTTGGTAATTTTCGTATCCATAAAAGCAAAATAAATAAATCTTAACCTTGTTTGACGTTTTTTATGGTTAATTTTCATTCAATATATGGATTCTATAAACTGTATTAATAGTAAAACATTAAAAGATTACAATTATAATGTGCTAAAGATTTTATTTTTTTTCTTTTAAAAAAGTGATATTATATTTGTCATATTTGTTGTCTTTTGGATTATTGACATGTAGTTGTTTTTTCTCTTTGTTATTTTTCTGGCCACCTGGTATATCTGTAACTCGATCATTTATTTTTTTATTTTGTTTATTCATTTAGTTTATTTGAATTTCTTGTTTTAGGTTGTACACGTTTTTTATTTTGTTGTAGTTTTTTTCCATTTTTTAAAAAAGTAATGATAAACTTTTTATAAACCAACTGCAAATGTTTTCATGAAAATGTAATCTATTAAATATAATCTACAAATCAGTAAATACCAAATATAATCTTATTACAAATATTAATCCTTTTATTTTTATTTTTTTTCCTCTCTTCAGGTGATTTAAGTCCATTATCTCTCACTCTGACTGACTCCCTCACCAGTGTGCAGAAACTACTGAACTAGGGAGCAGATTGAACGCAGACAGATTTAGTTTGGACTTATTTTTCTACTGTTAATTATTCTCATCTTAAACAGAGAAAAACTCAACTGAGATCCACGTGACACACCATTATAAAGATGGCCTTTATTAAAGAGGAAGCATGAACACATGAAGATTGATGAAACATTCAGAGTCAACATGAAGATACTGAGAAACAAAACAGGTTGGTTTTCATTCTCAAAGCTGAATTCACTCATTTTATCTAAAATGTCACAAAAATGTCCAGCTTTACAGAAAAAAATAGTACAGAAGTAGTCTGACAAAAGAGTTTATTAAACCCTCAAATCCAATTAAAACAATAAAAAACCCTACATTTCTATCACTTAATTATGCAACAATATCTAACAATCACTTTATTTTACATAATGTGAAATCTGAGTTATTACCATTGACTGTACTTGAAAACATGGACTACTTGTCCTTGACGTCTTTACTAACATAGACCTCCTCAAAAGCGGTTTTGAAGCTCAAAGTGTGCAGAGCGGCTAGTCGCCATCTTGGCAGCGCGTCACCGCGTTACTCCAGTAGCGATATCAAAATTGGCAAAAAAGGGATCTTGGTTGCTGAAGCCACGCCCACCTAGCGCGACGGCAGTGTCAGCAGCAGCAAACCACCTGTCACTCAAGTGGCCACGCCCTTAATTATGCAGAATTCAACGCTTAATCAGTATTTTTAATAGGATGAGTCACAGTTGTTGTCATGAAGCTGGAAAACCAATATAAATATGTACTGAATTCAAAATGGTGAGATTTTTTGCACCAGTTTTGTAAACATACATTTTTTTTCTGGAGTTTATGTAACTTGGGCATTTTGAACTGACTGTCCTAAAAAGTCTATGGGATTTTCCCTTTTGCAGCTCAGCCTCAAGTGGCCAGTCGATAAAGGGGTACAGTTTTTAGTCACTTCCTTGTTTTGTGTAATAAAGATTAGCGGGATGTGCCGCTTGAGTTATTAAAAAATGTAATTAATTTATTCTACTTATCCTTAAAAGTGCTTTACTACTCCACATTTCCCTGAACATAACATAGTGTTTAAAGTTACCCAGTGTTGGGCAGCAGCTCTGGCTACAAGTAACTGTGCGTTCACTCATTGGCCAGCCACCGTCAAGAGCGTTGAAATTGGCCAAGTCCTATTCATTTTCAATGTGAGCCGGCATCGAGCCCGGCGCGGTGCAACTTGACCATTTGAGAGCAAGACAAGGAGAATTGAAACCCATTATAAATCAAGGCATATTGTTGCATCCATGGGACTAATTACGCGATTTATGGCATTAACTGTCCTTTTACATGTTAGAATGCCACCGCTTGAAAGGATAAAACCAGAGAACGCATTTTGGAATGGAGAAACAGCAAACAAAAGGTTGATTATCAGCTGTAAATTCTTTAAAGGTCAACGTACTTATGACTGTGTCAGAATGTTTGTGTACAGGCACAGTAAAAATTGCCCCACTTTATAGAACATGACACCGTATTGACCAATTCTCTGAGATTGTCAGTCCCTCATTCTCCGTAAAACCCGCGGATGTGCAGTACACTTGCCAACAATCACACAAATAGATAATCATTAGATATAATAAATAATTACTAGGCTACAGTAGTCCCAGTTTACTTTTTCACCCTCAGATCTCCTGGCCCTTAGACATCAGAGAATATTAAGAAATGTTTAAGACTTGACAGACATTTAAAGAACAGCACCCAACCACTGGCATCCAGGACTTTTAAATGTTGCTGGAGTTAGGTAGAGTACTTTATACATTAGTGTTAGCTAAAGGACCAAATACTTCAAAGGACAACTTATTACACGAGGTTCCAACTTACCCTCATAACGTTACTCTCATTGTGACAGAGTTTGCATAACAAAGTATCAAGGTGTAGGGAATTTACCAAACAGTCATACCATAATCAATTGGTTTTGCTTGTTCGAAAGTCATACGTGGCAGAGTGCTAGAAATCTGGCTGCAGCCAGATGTGACAGAAGCGGCTAGAGCGATTTGGTGACGTCCAGCATTGTGAAACGCAGAAGTGACTAACTACATTTTTACCACTTGTCTGAGTAGCCTCAGCTACTTCAAAGAGTACTTGGCTTTACCAACTGCTCAAATGTAGTGAAGCATTTCAAATCTTCCAAAAGGCATGCACCATAAACTGTACAAGCAGGTCATCTATTTGGTGATGTAACAAAAGCGAGAGTTCCTTAGCACGAGATGTCTAGGGCACTTGCCAATAACCTTTCAGAAGATTAAATTTACTGACAAACTCTGTAGAGCCAACACGAAAAGCTACACAAACATCAATTTTTGGGTAAGGGATAACAATCAGGGTTTGTTTAGGGTAGGGAATTAAGCGTTACCGCAGTCCGTGACAAAAACAATATGAATTATTGGGTTTACTCACCAAGATACATGGAGAACTCAAATAACTATAGCTAGGTTCTGCTATGTTATAGGCGAGTAAATAATCCACTTCTTTCTGAAGTAATACCCTTTTTATAGGGTTGACCTGAAACACGTTGTTTTACAGGTTGAGCTGTTCCAACGTCAATGTCATACTCAATGACATGAGTTTTTGAGTAGGGCCATAAAAATAGAGGAAATGAACTTACCAATCCATTATATATCTGCTTTCCTCGGACTCAGATCAACATGATGAGTCAGATTAGCAAAGATCTCAGAATTGTCACGTCATCCTTCCACTACTCTTCGAGAAGACCCGTTAATTTCTCCTGTATCTGCTGGACCCAAATTCTCCACCATTCTTCAGAATACTTTCTGAAGTGCCCTGACCAACTGATGAAATTACTGATACAGTATCAACCGACAAAGAGAATACGTGAGTCACATACGATTTTAATAAATTAATGACAAACTTCTAATGTCTTCCGGCGATCAGGCATGTTAGGTAAATAGTTGTTACTGGGAAAACATTTCACAATCGTATAAGGTCCAATAAATCTAGCCTGGAAAGGACTAGTCAAAACGGGTAATAAAGCCAATACTTTGTCACCTACTTGAAATTCTCCTGGATTTAACCCTGCAGTCAAACAATGTCCACATCTTCTCTTGAGATTTAACTTATTTTCATTGAACAATAGCTCTAGCTTCATAGAGTCGGTAACGAAAACTATTTACATAATCTAAAACACTCTCTGATGGTTCAGAGGTGTTCCATTTATCTGCCAAGACAGCAATAATGCCTCTGACAGGGTTTCCAAACACTAATTCATTAGTACTAAACCTAAAGGCCCCAGTATACTTCAAACAAAGTTCATTTTCATTCTTTGTTTGGGGGCAAAAATCATTTTGAACATTCCGACACCCCCGCGCTGCTGGAGGCGGGGTGTTAATTAATGTAAACATACATGTGTTGCGACGCTTGTGCGTATCCCCCTAAACACAACAATGATGAAACAATGAAGTTTAGGCAATCTAGGTGTGAGACGGGCACCAATGGTCAAAATATCATAGACAAAAGAATGATTAGCAGCAGTTCAGAGTCAATTAACATGTTTGCAATGCAAAAGAACCATTCCATTTCCCATAATCAGTCCTTTATGGGAAGTGTGATTGGCTCATAGTCTGAAAACTTTAGCATGATGTCAGTTTGTTACTTTATTTTATTAGTGTTCATTTTATTAAACTGGATAAACTGATACCTTTTGGTGTCATGACTTTTGATAAAAACAAAGATTTATTATTTTATGTTCGTTTGGCATTTCATTTGTTGTATACCATTTAAATTTGATTATTGAAAGAGCAGCAGCAGTATGGTGTAACATTTATTTGAAACATGTATTTGGTACTTGTTACCTTATATCTTTTCTCTTTCCTTTCATTCTTTTCATGGCTTTGGAAAACTTGTCTCGGATGTTTGTCTGTGTCGCCTTTTGCATAACTCCGGGTTGTCAAAACAACAAAGTTTCATTGCAATTTCTTTCTAGGAATTAAATGCTTTCTCTCAAATCTTTAAAGTCTCTCCGCGAGCGATTGTACAGGTGCAGATATATTTGTGCCAGCTCAACTATTTGACACGTTCTATTTGACATATTCTATGGTCGGACCTCCAAAGAATGAGATACGAACTGGGGGCGGGGAGTGGCACGTCAAAGAAGGTGGAGTTTCAGAACACGCTCACCAACTGTGTAACCGGAATAAACTCAAAACGAACTTCATTTCGACTTTATCGAAGAATGAATTCATATGATGTCATTTCAAACAAAATAATGTTTGAAGTATATTGGGGCCTTGATGCAGTTTAAGAAACACAATTTCGTAACTGGATAAATATCATACAGTTGCTCAAAGATTGACAGAATTTGACACGAAAAAGACCTAAAAATACTGGAACTACATGTCATTTCACTTGCCAACAATGTGGAAAGAGTTTTGATCAACAAGGAAAACTTCAAGTCCACATGAGAATTGAATCTGAATGTAGCAGAGCGGGAGGAGATTATTATAGCACCCTAGGAATACCAAAACCCTAAGATGATGTATTAATGCTGACTACGCCACCCCATTAAAGTAAGGGGAACTAACCACTTAACAGATTTTAGACACAGGTTCGTTATCAGGACAAAGAATGTATTAATGTACACATATTTATTAGGTTTACAATAATCAGAACACTTAAGACTAAAAATATAGCTCAATGGAGCTAAACAACTACGACTCAATACAACACACACAAAACAAAATGACTAAAACTTACCCGAGGCCAGGTAGGCTAACTGTAAAGTGATTATTCTTAAAACCACACACACACACGTGAGGCAAGTGATCACAAGCGGCAATCCAATCTCAGTGCTCCAAACACCACCACCAAGGTTCTACTACAGCCAGCCTCCTGACACAGGGCCTAACACACAAAACACCAATTTTATAAAACATGCACAATCCTTAAAAAAAACAAAAAAACAATTGTCACATAATAGCTACAAAACAACAGGGCCTTAATCTTAATCACGCTCCATGTAGAAAAGGATCGTCCCAACCACCAAAAGACGGAGCACTCCCAACAAACATTGTTCATCCTGCTAAAAACAAACTATTAAAATTTACTTAAATCGAATCACTTATTTGGAAAATAAATGAATCATACATACCGACAGTTGGTCAGCAAGACAAGTTGTATGGTTGATCACAGAATGAATCTTAGCAGTTTAACTCAATGACTTGACTGAATCATATTCAGGTGAATAAACCAGGTGGAGGGTAATGACAGCTACACACCATCGCGAAGTCAAGAACAAGATCCGATTCCAACTACAATAAGTAAATAACATCATTTGATATGCACGAGTTCACGGTCACCTTTTAGGCGGAAGCCCACAGGCCCCAAGGGGCGGAGCTAGCAGTGACACATCCCAGGTGGCCTACTCACAGCCTTTATATTACACATACCTGGTTCTGATTGGCTGTCATTTTAAATGCAGGGGAGAGAACTTACCCAATCTGCCACATGGAGAAAAGCCTTACCTTCCCTAAAAAGTGCTACCTTAAAAGGCACATGAGATTTCACACAGGAGAGAAACCTTTCACATGCCAACAGTGTGGAAAGAGTTTCATTCAAAAAGATACCTTAAAGTCCATATGAAGATTCACACAGGAGAGAGGCTTTTCACCTGCCAACAGTGTAGAAATAGTTTCAATGAAAAAGTTCCTTGTTCTAGTTTTCCCACCACTCACGTGTTACCATGGATACATTTATTAGCACACCTGTTTGTATTTAGTTCATCATGGTTGTGTTTATGTTTGCAAATTGGCTCAAGTTTGTTATAAATATTACCTTCATTTGGAAACTTGATTGTCTTTTTCTTCATCTTGGATAAAAAGTGACAGAATACCAGACCACACAAATTGTGTAAATATGGACTATTTGGCATCACACCAAGGAGGAAAGCCAATTGAGGATTTTGTAGATCATTTCTTGGAATTGTGCTATAAGGTTTTTTGGAATGAGTACGCTATGAAGAGGCACTTTTGAACAGCTTTAAATAATGCTGCTGGGAAACATACATAGAGAGTAAAGGATGGGCTGTATAGACCAAGGGTACATTTGTCTGTTTTAAAGTGCATTTAGAGTGAAATTATCTCATTATCTGTCTTATCTTGATGTTGTGTCTGTTACCACCTTAACCAGGGGCCTGTTTCTACCCTGCATGTTTGTTTGGAGGTAGTTTACACCTCTAACACATTGATGGCTTGTTGTGAGGGGTATTGTTCATTATTTGTTAAATACAACAAATAATTGCATGTCTGATCCATCTAGAAGTGAGACGTTGTAACTTTAATAAACACAGTTTGCATGTTACAATGGGACTTAAATCCTGACTGATATTGTTAATAAACAGTTATATTTAAAACTATATTTAAGGACTATACAAGGGATGTGAATTTCAGTTCATGGAGGGCCACAGCCCTGCAGAGTAGCTTCAACTCTAATTGAACACACCTCAGTCAAGGTCTTCATTACTTGGAAAAACAAAGGTAGGTGTGTTGGAGCTTAACTCTGCAGGACTGTGACCCTCAACAAGCTGAGTTTGATGCTCCTTTTTAGACATACATGGCAGATTTGGCCATTATTAATTTCTGTTTTACTGTTGCTTTTAAATGTGTGTTAACTTTATCTCTTTCCACCCCAGACCTGAAAGTGAAGAGTGAAGAACTGAATGAAATACAAGATAAAGATCAGTATAAAAAACATCTTGATTTCATACCTGGACAAAAATCATTTAGTTGCTCACAGACAGAAAAGACTCCCTCACAAAAAAGAGCTCTTAAGGCTAGATCTAGAAGTCATTTCACCTGCCAACAGTGTGGAAAGAGTTTCAACCATCAAGGAAAACTGAGAGTCCACATGAGGACTCACACTGGAGAGAAACCTTACAGCTGCAAACAGTGTGGAAGGAGTTTCAGTGAACATGGAAACCTTAAAGTCCACATGAGGATTCACACCGAGGAGAAGCCTTTCACCTGCTCTCAATGTGGAAAGAGTTTTTACTCATAAAAGCACTTTGAAGCCCACATGACAATTCACACAGGAGAGAAGCCGTTCACATGCAAACTGTGTGGAAATAGTTTCATTGAAAAAGGAAGCCTTAGAAGGCACATGAGGATTCACACCGGCGAGAAGCCTTACACATGCTCTCAGTGTGGAAAGAGTTTTACTCAAGGAGGAAGCTTTAACAGGCACAAGAGAATTCACACTGGAGAGAAACCGTTCACCTGCCAACAGTGTGGAAAGCGTTTCATTCAAAAAAGATACCTTAAAAGCCACATGACAATTCACACAGAGCTGTGGGAACGGAGCGAGTCTCAAGGAAGGAGATCCAGAAGTATAAATGGAGGAGTGATGACAGTGCAAGACGAGAGAGGACAGGCCAGGGGTCTCATTTATAAACGTTCCGTACGCACAAAATAGGCACAGAAATTGTGTAGAAACTTTAAAAAAAAATAAACTTGGTGTAAATATGTACGCACCTTACAGACATTCTAGACCATGTGTGTACACACTTTTTCCTGGAGTGAGAAAAGTAATGAAATAAGAAATGATTTTAAAATCATGGTTTTCATTTCAATATACACATTTACATGAAGTATTCCACTCTCATGAATATAAAACCATGTGTACGCAAAATCTAGCTTTTGTGCATACGTACAATTTTAGGATGAAATGTATGGAGAGTTATATAAATAAGACCCATGGGCTTCATGTTGTGCATTATTAGGTTTTTTTATGCAGCAGTCGTTTCGTGATGGGCTGCTGCTTTACTTACATTTTATTGTTTGTTTGTCTTATAATTAAAGTTGTGTGAATGTTCACCGGGTTCCCGTGGCTCTCAGCCCTGCATGCCACATGTACAGGTGCTTCTCAATAAATTAGAATGACGAGGAAAAGTTCATTTATTTCAGTAGTTCAACTCAAATTGGTAAACTCGTGTATTACATAAATTCAATGCACACAGACTGAAGTAGTTTAAGTCTTTGGTTCCGTTCATTTTGATGATTTTGGCTCACATTTAACAAAAAACCCACCAATCTCAACAAATTAGAATACTTCATAAAACCAACAGTAATAAAAATAAATTAGTGAATTTTTGGCCTTCTGGAAAGTGTTCATTTACTGTACATGTACTCAATACTTGGTAGGGGCTCCTTTTGCTTTAATTACTGCCTCAATTCGGCGTGGCATGGAGGTGATCAGTTTGTGGCACTGCTGAGGTGGTATGGAAGCCCAGGTTTCTTTGACAGTGGCCTTCAGCTCATCTGCATTGTTTGGTCTCTTGTTTCTCATCTTCCTCTTGACAATAGCCCATAGATTCTCTCTGGGGTTCAGGTCTGGTGAGTTTGCTGGCCAGTCAAGCACACCAACACCATGAACAGTTAACCAACTTTTGGTACTTTTGGCAGTGTGGGCAGGTGCCAAATCCCGCTGGAAAATGAAATCAGCATCTTCAAAAAGCTCGTCAGCAGAAGGAAGCATGAAGTGCTCCAAAATTTCTTGGTAAACGGGTGCAGTGACCAACACCAGCAGATGACATTGAAGCCCAAATCATCACTGACTTGCATTGTGACTTGTAACCTTAACATGTTTTTATTGTCTGCACACAAACAAAAAAGAAATTGCAAAATGTATTAAACATATTTAAGAAATGATTTTAATTTATGTTGCAACTTTCCCCTCTTATGGGTGTATAAGTGAAGTGACAATACTTTGTGATTCTGTAAGCAGAAAAGTGTGTGTGAGTCTCTGGAGCTCTGCACTAGACCTCTCACATGCTGCTGTGTGTGTCTCTGCTGTCAGGTGTGCATCTAAGATTCATAAATCATCTTTGAGCAATCGGTGTTATGTATTTATCTGAATTGGAATTGAATTTAATTCTAATTTGGATTCTCATTGTTTGATTGTTAAATGGTATAAATTCATTCTGACCTGACAAATGAAATGTTATGATATGCAGACATATTTCTTGAATAGAAGAGTTTATTTACATCTGCCTTCCTGACAAGGGGCTAAACTGAGAAAGAGGTAAAAAAAAATGGGTTCACGTCATTCCTGTTTATGTGATGAATGATGAAACTCTTGTACAAACAACACTTTCAGAACTTGTGGAGGCTACAAACTTTGACTGAAACTGTATATTGTTGAACATTTTGTGCTACTATGGTTCAGGTTGTTTATAAAAGTATGCAGTTATTGATATGCATTTTTATACAGATATATTAAATGTAACACGTTCATGATCTAATCTTAAAAAATGATACATAAATAAAAGAGTTCACATCTTGGCTACACAATAGGTTCAGTTGCCATAATTTTTTTCCTGTTTTGGTAACACTTCACCATGAACAATGACAACTTGTCATTGAGATGTCATTTAAACTACATTTTATAAAGCTTGATGTTTATATTTAAGCTAAGAATATAATAGAGAAAATATTTAAAGTAAGCTTTAAGCATAAAACCTGATCTTCTGAAATTTCTCTTTTTTTTATGTTTCTTGATTGTTACTTGATTTAAAGCAAATGACGTTTTTTAAACAAAACATGAAACAAAATCATTACAATTCAACAAATGACGTAAAGATAAATGTATTAGTTTGCATAGAATTAACATGATTTCAATTTATAAAATAAACATGGTTGAATTATGTTAGGATAACTTAGAGCACATACATATTGAATATGATTAACACTAAATTATGTTTAAACAATGTGTAAAACTAGGACACTGTGAACCTAAACAAATGATGTGGAACCAGTGTCCATTATTCAATTGAGTAAATCAAACAGATGTTTTTTCAGTGTTCTTTGACATATGTTCCCCACAGCAAAACAAAACTAATCAAATTTTTACAATTTTGAGTCATTAATGATGAAATCTGTGCTATAATATTTGTGTGATTGAATGTATTCATGATTAATCTCAGTTCCTGTGAGTTCAGACTGAATTCTCGTTGTGTTATGGTCTGTGATCTCGTTTCCAGATTTAGCAGTGATAACATCAGTATTTTCACACACATCATCTCTCACACAGCGGACTGAGTTCTGCTTCTTCATCTTCAATCATGCTTGACGTGATAAAGGAAGTTTGAATGCATATATTATCACACAATAACTCTTTCCCTTCCCTCAGGTATAAACTGCTAACACATTTCCTCAAAAAACACAAAGACTATTAATACACATAAGAAATCATTATCTATCATGATTTTTTCATTAGCAGAGTTTGTCTGTTTGTGAGCTTGTTCATCTGGTGTTAAAACCCTTCAGTGTTTGATGAGCTTCAGGTTGTTACATCAGAAGTCCAGACAGCTGAACAGTTGATGGTTTTAGCAGCGACTGCATCTGATGCTCTTCCTTCAGTCGATTATTCACTGACTTTAACGAGGCTGGACTTTTCATTTGGGTGTAAAATCTGGGCTTGTGTATTACTGATATTATTTCAGTCTGTAGAAACATCACTGTTTTTCACATTCAGATTTTAGTTCAGATATTCAGATGTGACAATGTTTGACTGAACATTCAAGTGATTTAAAATAGTTTAATATGAAATTTGAAATATAACAAAAAAAATATTTTTTACGTAATAATCTCATTAAAGTGCCATTCAAATAAACCTGGCAAAATGACTAAACACAAGACTTATTATCGCAGCTGCTTCAGAAAAACAGACCAATCTAATATTCTAATATTCTTATTCTTATTCAAACAAACGAGATAAACATAAATCCAGACTGAAAACGATCAAAGACTTCTGCTCTCCTGTCCCAAACCTAAAATGTTTGATACGGATACCTTGACTTCGATACCGGTTCCTGAACGATACTTTTTTTTTATATATATATCAATTTTATGAAATCCATTTTAACAAGATTACATTACACATTACCTCAGAGAAACTTTGGTTTTATTTTTTTCAGGTTGTTGACTTTTATTTTGTACAGACTCTCCTGAGCCACTGCACAAAGGAACAACATGTAACCCACACAATATATCAATGCAAATATTTTTAATAAAGTACAAGCAGTTCTAAGTCAACATGTGATGCTCACTGCTGCTTAAAATGCCAATCAGAAAAACGGCATATAAAATCAAAACAACAAATTTAACATAACTAACGACAACCATAATACACACACAACAAAAATATAGCCTTTATAGCTTAAATACACAAAATGCTTTCCAAAAAAATAAAAAATAACCTATCTTACCCACTAAAAAATAATATTTTTACATTTGAATATTAATTTACATTAAAACATTTTGCCATAACTTAAACAATCAACCTTAGCCTACATGAACAACAATTACTTCAACATCAGAAAACGTAACATATGTAAACTTTGCTTAACTTTACATAACTTAACCTAGGCTACTTACATAGACTCGGATTCACCTGTAGCACACACTGCCTCGGCTGCACCTGTTACAAACTCCAATTCACCTGTTCTACACGCCGGGCCCGCGCTTCATCTGCTGCACCTCCTGCACACCTCCTGCACAGACTTTCATCTGCTGCACACAGCAACTCCAAATCACCTCCTGCACACACAGACTCCACTTCATCTGCTGCACACAGCAACTCCAAATCACCTCCTGCACACACAGACTCCACTTCATCTACTGCACACACGTACAGCAACTCCAAATCACCTCCTGCACACACAGACTCCACTTCATCTGCTGCACACAGCAACTCCAAATCACCTCCTGCACACACAGACTCCAGACTTCATCCTACTGCACACAGCAACTCCAAATCACCTCCTGCACACACAGACTCCACTTCATCTACTGCACACATGTTGCAACATCCAATGCATACACGCAACTCCTCCCAAACTCCTGCACACCTGCAGACTCCACTTCATCTGCTGCACACAGCACACTCCAAATCTCACCTCCTCTGACGCACACGAACAGACTCCACTTCATCTACTGCACACAGCAACTCCAAATCACCTCCTGCACACACAGACTCCACTTCATCTGCTTGACACAGCAAAACCACCAAATCACCTCCTGCAGCCGAATTTTCAGACTCCACTCCAAATCATCTGCTGCACACAGCAACTCCAAATCACCTCCTGCAAAATGCACAGCCCTCCCAGTGACTTCACCAATCTGACAAAATCCACAAAAGTTAGTCCCACAAACAGGTTGGCTGAGACACTTTATTTTGCAACAAATCCAGATTAGACAGAGCATGCTTCAAATTATTATTTACTAACGTATTTTATGCACGCAATTTTGCTCTGGTGCCTTGACCATAATGACCACATTGTGTTATTCTGAATGTGGAGTTTCAGAAAACCACATTCTAACAAATGCTCTTCCATGTCTTGAGCATTCTGCAGCAGATGAGTGAGGTCACAGTTCCGTAAATACCTGTGCAGCACAGAATTGTTAATACACACATTAAGCTCTCCAGAATCGCCGAGTACAGTCACATTAGCAATCACACTGGCCGTATACATTCCCGTCTTCTGTAACATGTTGCACTTCATGCATCTATGATATTTCTTCTTCAGGTCAAACTTCATTTGAGCACACCTGCAGCTCCCGCACGTACGGGAGACAACCACCTCTGGTTATTTCAGCACACACAGAAATAATTGGATCTTCTCTGACGTCACAGCGAACAATTGCACCAAGACCTGACAAAGGTCTAACCTCCTCAAAGCTCACCATGAAACTCCCGGGTGCTCAAATTGGAGAATTTATAAGTCTTTCCAAATAAAACCACGCCAACTTGAGATTCCCACAATTGCAGCCGAATTTTTCCGCTAACATCCTCGAAAATCACGCTCTGTGTCTCCAGTTGTCTGCCCTGGAACTCCACATTGTCGGTCCTCAAATGCACTATGCACCCAGTGACTTCACCAATCTGACAAAAATATTAACAAAAACTAGACAAAAAGTTAGTCAAGACAAACTTTAGGTTGGCTTGAGAAAGCCTAGCCTGAAAGTTTTAAGCAGTTGTAAAAGCCAAAAGTTAAAAGTTTTCAGTTTGAAATAGACTAATTAAGCTGTGATTTATTAGTTTTTAAAAGCTAAAAACCAACTAAAACCAACTCATTAAATTGAAAACCAGATAAGGACAGACGGACAGACAGATAGATGTTTTCATTTTGCTACAAATCCAAATTAAGCAAGCTACTCAAATTATGGTGAGCTACAAATTATTATTTACTAATTTGTAATAATGTATTTTATGTTACTCAATTATTCAATTTTATCAGTGAACATATTTATCATAAAATCATTATAGCATTTATAGCAACAATAAGAAAATATTTTAGAAAAGGTATCCCGCCCAACCTTTTGCGAGAGACGTGCACACCCCCATAACTAGTGAAGGTAACGAGGAAAAATGTATTGCTACATTATGAGACACAATTACCCCGTGCTCCCCTCCAAAATCAACCAGAAATGCACATTCAAGACAAGGATGTAAGACTTTACAGGCACCCTACACAATCTAAATAATCTAATGCAACTGTCACTTTTGAAATTATATGTGAAAATAAATTAAACGTGTTGTGGCAGTTGCTCACGTGGTGTGCAAAATGACTTTTTATTCATTTATTCTCAATGTTGAGCTTTACAACAAATCACACACGTCTCTGTTGAGATCATGATGCAATAACCAATCAGACGAGTTTAAAATAGTTACTGGTGAAGAAAACAATCAGCTGAAATTTTTCAAAAACAGAAAGATAGATAGACAGACAGATAGATAGATAGATAGATAGACAGATAGACAGACAGATATTGTCTTTTATTCACTATGGAGTTTGTGGTTAAAGTTTCTTTTGCAGATCCTTAATGTAGCCTACAAGTTGGATAATATTCCTAAACGTTTTGCACCTACAGCAAGCATCACACACAATTGAAGATCCTACATGTCTCAACTATAACGAAGAAATAATCCAGTCTGATAAACTCTGGATTTTGCTTGTACAACTTATACAAAAAAAAAAAAACTTGTAGTAAAATGTTTACCTCTCTTGTCAGAAAGGTTTTTGCAGATTTTAATAAATTTTTCATTTATAACAGTAAATCATAATAAGCATATGTGTTGTACCGTAAAGTTGGTTGAGCCGGTGTTCTGTCGATATGTCAAACCCCATCAGATTTTGCTACCTCCCACTAAAACAGTGGGTAGTACAATTAGACAATGGAAAATTGATGGTTTATTAATGTCTACACCTACCACAACCCTAAACCATCCCTTACAGTAATGCAAATACAGTAATTATGTGTTATATTCGCGGTTGTAGCTAGAAGGGATACAGCTACAGGAAACCAACAATAAATAATTTTTCTTCCTATTAGATTGTGTTTTTATTAAAGTCTACCCCTACCCCAACCCTAAACCTAGCCTTACAGTAATGCAGATGCATTGAATGTTGTTCAACATGAGAAAAAGGACACAATATTGATAAAACCTTGTTAGGAAAATCTGACGGGTAGAATAAAATGTCAGGCTCATTCGGTTCTTTCTAGGTTAGATTATACACCACGCATTTGCGCTTACAGTGCATGTAATGGTAAAGTGTTAAAATGTCCAAATATTTAAGTTATTATAGCTATGATATATATATATATATATATATATATATATATATATATAATTGTTAATGTGTGTGTGTGTGTGTGTGTGTAAATTTCCATTGTTAAAATTTACATTATATAATATTGCAATTGCTTGTGCAGAACCGTGTTATTATTGTATTACATACAGTACTAAATTATTGTTTTGTGTAAAACGAATGTTATATTAATTTTACATAACAAAGTATGTCAGTATGCCCATTATATTTATAGCATTACATATAGTAAGTGAATAATGGTTGTTTGTGCACTGAAAGTAACTAAAAATACAGCTAAATAGTTTATAACGTTATATACCGTGTAAAAATGTTCGAAGCCTTATTACACAGGCTACATCAAGTACTGCACATTTTGAAGTTTGCAGCAGTTTGTCTTCAGCAAGAATATCTGCTAATAAATAACTTGTCATCAACATTGTAGGTATCTAATACCTGGTAATCAACCTCTTCACTTCGTTATGGTGGTATGTTGCTGGAACATTGTGAGTACGTCCTGATTACCAAACTGACACGTTGTGAAGACGTAATCTCACGGTCCATAGACGTACCAGATAAAGTTATAAAATTTAATTCACTGCTTTTAAAAAAGAAAACCTACACATAATTTCTACAGATTTAAATGGTTATGGGGAATTTAAATAGATTTTTTAGTTGATAACTTTAGAGACAATTGACAACATTTCTGTAATGTAAATTATAATATAAATGACCTAACAACACACTTTATTAATTTATTCACCAAGCCAACACATTTAGAACGTTACCTATTGATTAACTATTATTTATAGTCATTTATAAATTAAACAATAATACACACACAGACACACTTTATTATTTTTTATTTATTTATTTTATTTGGTATGTACGTTTATATGTAGGTTTGCATTTATTTATTTGCAGAAATACCTTGTGTGAGGGATGAGCAACTGTTACAAATATCTGGTGTTGATATGCTTTAATTCTGCTTCACTACCAGAAGCTACATTTTAACAATATTGTAATTAACAAAGAAGCATACAGAATTAAAGAAAATAACAACATTCAAAAAAGATGACATTATGATGATAGATATTTCTGTCGCCTCTTTATTATTTGGCACACCCAAAATCAGCAGTTTTTGTACTGGTGTTTGTTTTTAAGTGGGAATGAGAGTGTTGACTTTCGTAAGGAGAATCTAGGATCTCATACGGTCCCCAGTTGTGGAGAACACTTTTTCAGACAGTGTTCAAGAGGCCTAAAAGCAGAGGCAGATGGTGAGAGCTGTGAGTGTGTCTTTCTTACTCCACCACGAGAGACAGAGTCTTCAGAAACCTCTGTAGACTGACACTTCACTCCTGATCTTTACACTGAGGGTCTCAGCTCCCTGTGTTCCTCTGGATATCCTGGAAACTAGAAGATGGAATAGAGGTTTTCTCTATCTATCTAACTATTTTTTTTAGTATGACTTTCCTAGCCTTATTTCCTCCTCTTAATCTTCTTCCTCATCCTCAGTCTGCACTGACATCATCCAGGATAAAAACCTTAATAATGTTGCTATGTAAATGTAAATGAAAATTAAATTTGTTATAAAGTCACACATTCCCAAATAACTTTTTGATATTAACTTACTTCACTCTTTGCCGCCTCCTTCAAACTGAATCTCCCCAGCCTTCTTGAAGTCTGTGACCTTTTCAATTTTCAAAATAAAATATTATAATATATATAAAATTGAAAAATTATGTGTATGTTGTGCATCAAGTTACAGCATCATTTTTTTTATGACATTTTCATCATGCTGATATGAAGTCATATTTAAGTCATACATTATGCTTGCTTAGATTATTAATTATCTACTCTCTATGAGTAATTGAATTGTGAAATCCTGTCTTACTCCATGAGCCTCATGCCCTGTGCTTTCACTAAAGGCATGCTCGTATGGCTGGTAGGTTGACTCTAGTGATTTCTTAATAGATCTTCCTTTTGATGAACTGAAAATTTAACTGATTCTTAAATCAGAGGAAACCATTTGAATTACTATCCAAAAAATATGCTACATACATGTTATTTGGATTGTATAATTTACAAATTTGAAGCAAAAACAGAATAGTACGATTTTAGCTTTGTGAATGAGACGCAAATGTCACTCTCTGACAGCAGGTGCCACTAATGGAACACCAAGTATTTAAAGGCTGCTGCCCCTTTAAGACCGAATGCGCGGATCCAATATAATAATGCACAGGAGATTTCACTTAAGACATAACCGATTGTGTTACGAGAATACTTGTTTTAAGATAATTTTGTGTGTATGTGTTCATTTGGAAGCAAGGATACGCGAAAGAGGAATCAATTCTGTTCAAGCGCATTTACTGAAATGCGGCTCTCAGCGCGTGCTTTGAATGAGTGTGCACAAGCTCCGAATCTGCGCGAATGGTTTAAAACGCTTGAATGATTAAATTGCCAATACTTAGAAACAAGTGCAAACGACCAACTATGATCTGTTTCACCTCTACAAGCAAGTGAACAACGCAAATTAAGTTAGAAATTTTACATCACTATTCAAGATAGCCCATTGGTCAGGGCAGTGATACATTTTGGAGCCCGACTGGAAAACACAATAGTCCCAGGACGTCAGGCTAACGATTTTGCGAGCCCTGCACCTCAGATCTGTCCAGTTTGTGAACCATTGGTTTCGTTAAACAAAAAAATGATTCTTTTAAAAGATTGACTCAAAAGAATCATCTGTTCACGAATCGGATCATGAATTTGCATTACCAAGCCAAATATGATCTTTTATTGAACATTTCGAATGAATAAAGACTTCAAGTTCATCTGTAAAGCACACAAAGCTATCGTTTGACTTTATAAACTTTTATTTCGTATGGATCTGTTAACTCAATGCAAAATGTGAATTCTAGGAGAATGTTTGTGTTGTGATGATGAGCATGTATGCACGATCACTAGGACTTGCTAAATGAACAGCTGCTGCACTCAGTTTTGTTTTGTTTCAACGGAGAATCAGTTGCCGGATTGGTTAAAATCCCCAAACTGTTTACTTGAATATTAAATTAAGAAATGACATTAAAATAAAAAGTAATCACTTTGGTAATCTAAAATTATTTTCAGTTGTAACTGTAATCTGATTACCCCTCATTTAAAATGTAATTATAACAAAATACAGTTACTCATATTTTGTATTTTAAATACATAACGCCGTTACATGTATTTCTTTACTCCCCAGCCCTGCATATAAGCCACTGGGAGTCGTGTTCATGGATCTTGCCAATAACCAAGAAGGGGCATTGGATGATGGTGGGCCGACAAGGGAATTTTGTCATCTCCTAATGAAGGATATACAGAGCAGCAGGAGCCTGTTTGAAGGGCCAGATAATTCAAAGGGTGCAACCCGTGTTGGAAATACAGTATATTAACAATTAAATTTATTTTACAGTACATGTACTTCCCTGGAACATACATGGTAAATATCTTGTACCTACAAGCAAATGAGTGGTAACACAAGGTACTTATCTGAAGTGTATGTACATGGTAACAAATAAGAAACACGGCTGTACTTAACAGTCATACATGCATGGCAATTAGTTTGTACGTACAGACAAGTGTGGGTACTTACAGGTAGTGTAACTAATTAGATACTTTACTGTACTTACTAATGTATATACATGGTAAATATGTAGTACTTAGGGACAAGTGGGTAGAGACTGTATCAAGAAAAAAAATGCGTAAATGCGCTTACAGTATCCGTATATGGTAACTAATAAAACACATAACTGTACATACTAATGGTATACACATGGTAAATATGTAGCACCTACGGAAAAATGTGGTATTATGTGGTAACACATACAGTACTGTACTTGGTTTATACAGTATGCTTGGTAAGTCCTAACCTTAGCTAATAAAAAGAGGATTATTTTTCAATTGCTTGTGTAGGACTGTTTATGCTAAATTGTTTGAAAGAACTGGTAATTCCTGTGTAATGTTTATGTAAAATGGTGCACTTTATATTTTAGAGTCCTATTTCCTTATACTTCCTATGTAGGTACTCGTGTATGTACCTATTAGTTAATGTTCAGAATAAGTTATGCTGTAATCAAGTTGGGGGTATAAACATGGGACACGGTACTTATTGAGTAATTGATGGTAAATGCCATTGCAGATTGGAACTTTGGAAGTTGGTTAGGAACACGGCAGTAACTGTGCAGCACTGCATAATGTTAATACTTAGCAGGCACAGTCCTTTTAAATAGGGATTTAGACACATGACAATCAGGAGTTGCAAGTGCAAATATGAGTCTGGTAGCTACTGTATAATTCCAAAATAAAATCTATCTACAATGTTCGATATGAAAAGTGAAAGTGAAAAAAAGTGAAAGTGACGTGCCATACAGCAAAGTATGGTGACCCATACTCGGAATTCATGCTCTGCTTTTAACCCATCCAAAGTGCACACACACAGAGCAGTGAACACACACACAGTGAACACACACCCGGAGCACTGGGTATTATTTATACTGCGGCGCCTAGGGAGCAGTTGGGGGTTTGGTGCCTTACTCAAGGGCACCTCAATCGTGGTATTGAAGGTGGAGAGAGCGCTGTACATTCACTCCCCCCACCTACAATTCCTGCCGGCCCGAGACTCAAACTCACAACCCTTGGGTTGCAAGTCCAACACTCTGACCGTTAGGCCACGACTTCCCAATATAGCGCACGATATAGGCACATACTGTGATGAGTAACGCAGACAGCACACATAAACGAACACATGCTGAATTGAGTGCTGTGACTGCCTGTGATGAGGAGATTGTGAATAAAGAATGAATATTAGTCGAATTTAAAATAAACATTCGCATTTGAATATTAGGGGTGCTCAGGGAGCTTCATCAAAGGCACCCGAGATGCGGTGATGATGTAAGTGATGTTGTTGCATTTTAATGTTTTGTTAGTCTAGCCCATGAGATGCTCCGCTACTGTGTTATTCGTTCAAAATATTAGAGAAATATAGAAGCTCAATGCGGAGAAGATCTTGATTAGGTTAAGCATTTAAATCTGAGTTATTATGGAAAATGACCACAGGCCAGCAATTATGCATTGTAAGCAGATTTATTTATGGTTATGGAGTTGTTAATAAAGCATTATCTAGCTCTTTACATATGAGCTAGTAAAAAACAACAACAATTAGATTGATTACAGTGACAATGAATGAAGAACTCACTACCTACTGTCAATTAATGCATTAACTGCAGTTTATAAACTATGAATTAACTCTAAATTACTAGCTTACAAATGACTGTAAGTACTTTATTAATATATACTTATTATAAAGTATTACCAAAAAGATGAGGCAAAGAAAATGCCACAATAACATCTCTTTATTCTCTAATTTACTTATGTAGGATGAAGAGATACAGATCAAGGATCAGTAACAAGCTACACTTAAAAAGGTATTATTTAACATTCTAGGTTTACTACTGTAACAAAACACTTCTGTATACAGTAATTTATTGCAGATTTCAAACTCTGCTGAAAGGTTCAAGATTACATTCTGCAAAGTCACATTCTGCAAAGTTACTGATCTCTTAAGGAAAACAGTAGGTAGCCACTGAAAGTATTGTGGTTATTCTGGCCATCTGATATCCTCCTGTTAGCTGAAAGCCTCACATAGACAACATCTCCATCCTCCAGGAGCAACACAACTCCATTTGAGGAGTTTACCACATTCCCAGCCTGATGAGCATGTGCTATAACTACATGCTCTCCATTCTTAATAATGGAGACAGTTGATGGAGTTGATTGACTAGCTGAACCATAAACAGAGATTCTGAACATATATGCTCCTTTCAGTGGGGCTGTGAAAATACCTAAAACAAATAAAGAGAGACACAGAAAAGATTCAGCTGTTTCCTGTGTGAATGCTTGATTACCAAACACAATGTTTAATAAATTTGAAAGATGACTGATTATGTGTGTGTATATATATATATATATATATATATATATATATATATATATATATATATATATATATGAATTACAACATTGCAGAGAGGTTTGACTGGAATGAGAGGCTTCTCATTACTATATGTTTTATGACTCCATTTAATTGATAATTACCTGTAATTGGGTTGTAGGCATTTCCTATATTTGTGAAGACGTTCCTGTAGGTTAGTGTGATGTCAGTGGTAAAGGGACCAATATTTCCACTGCTAGATTGCATCAGTCCAGCTGAAAAAGCTATCTGTCTGTCTGTCAATGAAAAACAAACAATAAGATATCACAATATTGCTTACTACTCTGAGAACTCAATTGAATTTAATATACAGTAGTCAACATTTGAAGTGGATCTAAACCTTTCATTAAAGTTGTCCTAAAACCAAAACAATACTAGTTCTTGTCTTGGGACAACTTTTATTAACTTTTTTGATCCACTTCAAATGTTGACTACTATAATTCAAGCACACTGTCTCACCTCTATTTTCCTTTCTCAACTCCTCTACTTGACTCTGAGTAAGAGTTGACATTTCTGTGAAGGAATAAAGATTCTGTTAAATGATATTTACACTCCTCATTGTAATAGCTTATTGTAATAACACAATTTACACAGTATATACCCAATTTTACACTAACATTTACACTATGTATTACTTATGTATTGCATTGGTGTTTTATTTAGATCATTGATAACAGTGAACATTTTAGTGAGATACCATCATTTTTCTTGGTAAGCTCTTCCAGATGGAGTGTCTGTTGTTCTGCAATTTGCTCAGCATCCCTCAGTCGTGTCTCTAAAGCTCTGATGTTTGCTTTCTGCTCAGTAACCGTGGCAGTCAATTCTCTCAGTGCTGTGTGGATGTCAGGGAAGCATAGATAGCAGTTTTGTTGGCTGTCATTTGAAGCTTCAGCTCTCACAGTGTCAGCTTGAGGTGGATTCTGTCTTCTATCCTCAGATCTGAGCTGCTGACTGATCTCATTCTCATTGAGTCCTCCATCTACCTGCTCTTGTACGGCAAACACAAAGGTTTCCAGCATCAGCAGTATACAAACTAAACCCTTCATTCTTCACTGATGATGTTTGCTTCCAGCTCGCAGTCTGTTATCTCTCACAGTATCTGTTCTTTTTATAGTGTCCTGACTTACTGTCTTCTGTACATGATTTATATTTCTTCAGATAAAAAGTTGATCAACAAGTTAATTTTTTAATTTTAATTAAAGGAGGGATGTTCCGGGTCATGTAGATATGCAGCTATATCCACAACATTTATGGCACAAATAGTAATATATATATATATATACACTACCGTTCGAAAGTTTGGGGTCAGTAAGACTTGTAATGTTTTTTAAAAAAGTCTCTTATGCTCATCAGTCCTGCATTTATTTGATCAAAAATACAGAAAAAAAACAGTAATCTGGCAAAATGTTATTACAACATGAAATAATGTTTTCTATTTTAATATCCTTTAAAATAGAATTTATTTCTATGATGCAAAGCTGAATTTAAATCAGCCATTACTCCAGTATAAAGTGTCACATGATCCTTCAGAAATCATTCCAATATGATGATTTATTATTAGAATTATCAATGTTGGCAACAGTTGTACTGCCAAATATTTTTTTGCAAACTGCGATAAGTTTTGCAAACTTTTTTCAGGATTCTTTGATGAATAAAAAGTTAAAAAGAACAGCATTCATTCAAAATAGAAATATTTTCTAACAATATAAATCTTTTCTATCACTTCTTATCAATTTAACACATACTTGCTGAATAAAAGTTTTAATTTCTTTCAAAAAAAGAAAGAATAAAAATTTACTGACCCCCAAACTTTTGAATGGTAGTGTATACTGTTAAAAAAGATTTCTATTTTAAATAAATGCTGTTCTTTTTAACTTTTTATTCATCAAAGAATCCTGAAAAAAAGTATCACAGCTTCCAAAAAATATTTGGCTGTTGCCAACATTGATAATTCTAATAATAAATCAGCATATTAGAATGATTTCTAAAAGATCATGTGACACTTTTATACTGGAGTCATGATGCTGAAAATTCAGCTTTGCATCACATATATAAATTATATTTTAAAGGATATTTAAATAGAAACCATTATTTTATATTCTAATAACATTTTGCAAGATTAGTTTTTTTTTTTTTTTTTTTTTTGCATTTTTGATCAAATAAATGCAGCCTTGATGAGCAGAAGAGACTTCTTTAAAAAAACATTACAAGTCTTACTGATCCCAAACTTTTGAACGGTAGTGTATATATATATATATATATATATATATAAATATATATATATATATAATTATATTGTTATTATTATTATTACTACTATTATTACACTTTAAGTGTAACTCCATCAGCAACATTTGTGGCATGGTGTCAGTCACTACAGAAAATATTTTCAAATTGTTCTTAAAAAAATTGTGATTAATGATTTTTTTTTTTAAAGGCCAAGCAGTAAACAAACAAAAATATGAAAAAAAGAGAAGTAATTATATTCTGTAAATGGTTACACCACGTTCTGGTATCCTTGCCAAATTTTAAAAGTCAGAATTAAATAAGTAATGCTTACATGTACAGTATAATGTTTAGGTATTGTGGCTATACAATTGAAACTGTGTATTCTTTTTTTGTTTGTTTGTTTACTGCTTGGCCTTTAAAAAAAAAATCTAATCACATTTTTTTAAAGAACAATATGAAAATATTTTCTGTAGTGACTGACACCATGCCACAAATGTTGCTGATGGAGTTACACTTAAAGTGTAACATTCCTTTAAATATAAATTTTTCCCTAAAATGCAAGAACATCTAGCATTAAGAAAAGTAGAACTGAATAAATGCATAAATAAATTAATAAATAAATAAATACAAAATAATATGAGGAGAAAATCCCTTTTACTCTTTGCATGCCATTATTGTATAATTAAAATATGTACTGAATATACTGAAGATTCACATGAAACAGCACAAACACAAAAAAGTTCAATCAATTTAATGAAATAATAATAAAAAATAATTATTAATCCAATTTTCAACTTTGTCACATGCAAGAATGCCCTAGATTTTAGGTAAGTGGATTTATGCATTTATGATAACATGTACATTGACGTGTTTTACAGTACCACGTAATGGAAATGACATTTGTTGTCTGATGTGCTCTGTGTTTTTAACTTTGTTAATTATTACTTACTCGTGGGTTCTGTCAGAGAGTATAAGCAATTTGACCTTTTTACATTTAAGCAGCCAGAGATTTTACCGCACCTTCAAAATAATCCAACTGAGGTGCGTAGACCATAAAAGTTTCCCAAAGGTGAAGAGCTTGAACTTTTTACATTTGGCAGATGCTTTAACCCAAAGCAATTTATATTTCAATTTATTGTACAGCATCTTTAACAATGCCCATCGACATAAAGAATCTCCTCACTTTAACAAAACAATACGCTTCACTAAATCAACTGAGAACAGTCCATTCTTTACTTGACTTGGTTGTGAAGCATATATGTCAAACATGTCAAGAATTGGCTTAAATAACCTGGGTCAGTGACGTCATTGGAATGTATGCACCTGAGAGGTTATAAATAGACATGAAACAGATACACCATCAGGTTATACCTTTGTATGAAGGGATGTGCACGCATACCTACAGTGCGGCAATGAGACTCGTTACGGCTTTTTCGGGGAACATGGTTACAGTCAAGTAAAAGACACCAGTTCCCTATCAAAAGACACACTCAATGTTGCTTTTCATTAATGCTTATTAGAGCGAGAATACCAACGCCCACCACACTGGAAAGTGTTTGGACCCCACAAGGTTGCGTAGTGTGTGCGCACAAACATTGAAGAGGTCTCAGACATGACTTGGGATGTTGACTCAAGGACATGCGAGCCCGGAGTACCATGGACATCCAAACTATAGAATCTGATGAACATGTGCTGGGAGGACCAGCATACCGCATCACACACCTGCTGCAAAGGGAAACCTCTTGGTAGAGGTTGAAATTGAAATCGCATCATATGACCCCTTTAATGAGAGCAGTCTCAGTACTATGACAAGGTCTAAATCCTGTCTGGAAATCCTCACAGATACCATTTTTCTCCAAGAAGAAATATAATTGTGAGGATACTACCTTTTCTAGTATCTTGGACAGAAAAAGGAGATTCAAGATCGGTCTGTAATTAACTAGTTCCATCCAGCTAAAATGTTTTTTTTACAATTACAAATGAAAGACATCAATCACCAAAATTTTTTAAAAAAATTATAACAAAAAATAATAACTAATAAAATTTTTTAGGAAAAAAAACGGCATGGTTTTGTAGCATACAGTGTCACAAACAGAATGAGACGATCCACAAAAAAAAAATTAAAAAAGTGAAAGATAGGCGGAAGATTGTTTATTTAAATTCTAGCGGTCTCTCGTGACGGCTCGTGAGGTGCGCTGTGACGCACCTGTCATCTGATGAAGGCGGAACTTAGCTATCACCTTTTTCTTTATTTCTTTATTTTTCAACATTTTTTATACATGTGTGAGTGTGTTTTATGTTGAATGTGCCTGTATCTGCATAATTACCATCTGTTTGAGTGCAAATCAGCTCGCTATTACTGTGTAATCACAGCTATCGACGTGAACGCCATCTATATGAATAGAGTGTGATTTATTAGTGCTTTCGTAGAAAGGGACCTGATATTCAATAAGCCAAGCTTTATCATTTGGTTACCATATTACATCTGTTTTCTATTTGTTGAACATCAGTTAAACTGTTATTCTTAAATTGGTTTGGACGGTTTTTGTATTTTCTAGTTCTGGGAACAGACACAGTTCTATAGTGTGATATCTAGGTGAAAGAGTCTCTATGTGCTGAGAATTAAATGATTTCTGTGACATGAGGTGGCTAGCAGACAATCGGTTTAGCCAGTCTGTCTGCTTCCTGACCTGGGCCCCAGTTAGTCAAGTACCAATTCTAAGACTATGTGCCAAGTTTCTAGAGATAAGAGCGGCACCACCCCAGGAGGGATGAAGACCATCTCTTTTCAGGTTAGGTCAGGTCTGCCCCAAAAACTCGTCCAATTGTCTATAAATCCTATGTTATTCTGCGGGCACCACTTAGACAACCAGCCATTGAGTGATGACAATCTGCTATGTATCTCATCACCACGGTAAGCAGGGAGGGACCAGAGCATATTACAGTGTCTGACATCGTGCTTCCAAGTTCACACACCTCTTTAATGTTATTTTTAGTAATCTCCGACTGGCGAAGTCAAGCATCATTTGCTCTGGCGTCAATAAAAATCTTACTGTATTTACGTCTAACATAAGCCAGCACTTTTAAATTTGCCAAGATGTCTTGCACTCTGGCTCCTGGTAAACATTGGACTATGTTGGCTGGTGTCTCTATTTTCACATTCCATATAATAGAATCGCCAATAACTAGAGCACTTTGATCAGGTTTCTCAAAGGGTGTGTCACTGAGTGGGGAGAACCTGTTTAATGTTTTGATCGGAACAGAAGAGCGGTGTTTTGACCCAGGACTATGCTCCCTCACAGTCACCCAGCTGCCCTGCTCCAGAGGCTCTGTAACCAGAACCGAACAATGTACAGGACTACCTGAGCTAGTTGCATCCAAAGCCGTATCTACAGCCCTCACATTCCTACTGTCCTCAATTAAAGTTTGTATGCGTGTCTCTAATTCTGAAATCTTCTCTGTCAGCCTAACTACTTCCCTGCATTTATCACATGTGAATCCCTCGTCGCAGACAGAGAGTGATAAACTATACATGTGGCAAGCGGTGCAAACAACAATAGCATGAGAAGAAGCCATTATTCACCATGATTGATGAATGATTCTTACTTACCACAGTTGTTTGATGAACTTGTGAAAAAACGGAGCAAGAGAAAAAATAAAACTGAACAAAAATACACAACAAAATAAAATCTGAAAATCTGAAATCAAATCAAATATATAAAAATAAAAATATATATACAGTGGGTACGGAAAGTATTCAGACCCCCTTAAATTGTTTCACTCTTTGTTATATTGCAGCCATTTTCTAAAATCGTTTAAGTTATTTTTTTTTCTCATTAATGTACACACAGCACCCCATATTGACAGAAAAACACAGAATTGTTGACATTTTTGCAGATTTATTCAAAAAGAAAAACTGAAATAACACATGGTCCTAAGTATTCAGACCCTTTGCTGTGACACTCATATATTTAACTCCGGTGCTGTCCATTTCTTCTGATCATCCTTGAGATGGTTCTACACCTTCATTTGAGTCCAGCTGTGTTTGATTATACTCATTGGACTTGATTAGAAAAGCCACACACCTGTCTATATAAGACCTTACAGCTCACAGTGCATGTCAGAGCAAATGAGAATCATGAGGTCAAAGGAACTGCCTGAAGAGCTCAGAGACAGAATTGTGGCAAGGCACAGATCTGGCCATGGTTACAAAAAAAAATTCTGCTGCACTTAAGGTTCCTAAGAGCACAGTGGCCTCCATAATCCTTAAATGGAAGACATTTGGGAAAACCAGAACCCTTCCTAGAGCTGACCGTCTGGCCAAACTAAGCTATCGGGGGAGAAGAGCCTTGGTGAGAGAGGTAAAGAAGAACCCAAAGATCACTGTGGCTGAGCTCCAGAGATGCAGTCGGGAGATGGGAGAAAGTTGTAGAAAGTCAACCATCACTGCAGCCCTCCACCAGTCGGGGCTTTATGGCAGAGTGGCCCAACGGAAGCCTCTCCTCACTGCTAGACACATGAAAGCCCGCATGGAGTTTGCTAAAAAACACCTGAAGGACTCCAAGATGGATGAGACCAAGATTTTTGGCCTTAATTCTAAGCGGTATGTGTGGAGAAAACCAGGTACTGCTCATCACCTGTCCAATACAGTCCCAACAGTGAAGCATGGTGGTGGCAGCATCATGCTGTGGGGGGGTTTTTTTCAGCTGCAGGGACAGGACGACTGGTTTGCAATCGAGGGAAAGATGAATGCGGCCAAGTACAGGGATATCCTGGACGAAAACCTTCTCCAGAGTGCTCAGGACCTCAGCCTGGGCCGAAGGTTCACCTTCCAACAAGACAATGACCCTAAGCACACAGCTAAAATAATGAAGGAGTGGCTTCACAACAACTCCGTGACTGTTCTTGAATGGCCCAGCCAGAGCCCTGACTTAAACCCAATTGAGCATCTCTGGAGAGACCTGAAAATGGCTGTCCACCAACATTTACCATCCAACCTGACAGAACTGGAGAGGATCTGCAAGGAGGAATGGCAGAGGATCCCCAAATCCAGGTGTGAAAAACTTGTTGCATCTTTCCCAAAAAAACTCATGGCTGTATTAGATCAAAAGGGTGCTTCTACTAAATACTGAGCAAAGGGTCTGAATACTTAGGACCATGTGATATTTCAGTTCTTCTTTTTTAATAAATGTGCAAAAATGTCAACAATTCCGTGTTTTTCTGTCAATATGGGGTGCTGTGTGTACATTAAAGAGGAAAAAAAATGAACTTAAATGATTTTAGCAAATGGCTGCAATATAACGAAGAGTGAAAAATTTAAGGGGGTCTGAATACTTTCCGTACCCATTGTGTATGTATATATATATATATATATATATATATATATATATATATATATATATATATATACACTCATGATAATAATAACACAAAATGTACTTGCTACATCTTTAGAAGAATGGCATCTACGCTAGTCTGTTTCTTTCTTATACAGAGGTAACTGTAGCCACCAGATCCAGTCTGCATCCAGGTCAGATGGTCACTGCAGTCAACCGGATCCAGTACGTATTCAGACCAGATGGTGGATCAGCACCTAGGGATGACCTCGACAGCCCTGAATGTCAGCAGAAACCAGGACTAGATGGGCCCCAGAGACAGATCCCCAGTAAAGACCTTGTCTGCTAGACGGCCACCCGGACAAGACCACAGGAACCAGATGAGTCCTCTGCACAATGTGAATTTGCTGCACCCTGTAATTGAACTGCTGGTTTCATCTTACCAGAGGCGAACTGGCCTCCCAAGGTTTTTTCTCCATTCTGTCACAATTTTGGTTCCTTGTCGCTGTTACCTCTGGCTTACTAAGTTGTGGACACTTAATATCCAGTGATATTGCACAGATTGCACAGATACTATTTAAACTGAACTGAGCTGGATGATGACATTACTAAATTAAATGATGAACTGCCTTTAACTGAAAATTGAGTGTATACTATTGACGTTTTGCATTATTGATACACTATTTTCCTATTTAATACTGTAAAGTGCTTTGACACAATCAGTTTTGTTAAAAGCACTATATAAATAAAGGTGACTTGACTTGACTTGAAGAGCATGTATTGGACACAGTAAGTGAAGACTCTCTTGCTCCAGTGTTGTAAACGGCCAAAGGCAAATGGCTTCAAGAACAATCTGATGTATTGTCACGAATGGAACTTAAGGAAGATATTTATGGTGGGGGTGCAGAATAGTTTTGACCAGCCCAGGGGCAAAGTCTGAGCAGGATGGTGAGACTAACAGAGCCTGCAAATCCCCAGTCCTCTTTAGAGAAGTGATAGCCATGAGAAGAACCATCTTCACAGTCAGCAGCTTGACAGGCACTAGTCTCGCATAGCCAGACCTTCAGACTGACGGCTGAAGGTCTGGAATCCATGGCAGCTTTCTTTGGCCAAGGCCCATCCATGAGGCTATTTGACCAACATATCAAACAACCAATCACAGTTTGTTTCGTTAAGTGCCACATTTCAGGGTGCAGAAATGTCACAATAAAAGACCAGTGTGTAAAACACTCAGACATATTTTAAAGATTCTATGGCGCAAACTTTAAATATTTCACATACTTTTGAAAACCCAGTGTTTAGTTGATCCTGATAAGCACTCGTCATCACAGTTTTAAACACTATGGATTTCTTCTTTCGTGAGGGGGTTTGCCGGCACGTCATCTTTGTTTCCAGGTGGAATGTTAAAGAACACAACACACACATCTCCTGGAAATACTGTAGAATTCAACCAACCCGATGATGACTTCGATACTCCTTAAGTGTTTCCACTTTTGTGAGACATATGCATCAGACGTTTTGCCAACGGTCCGTGGGCGTAATGTCTAAGGCTGAGACTAGACAGGCACTGATTTTAGTGGTTCAAAAGAGGTCCCAACCAGACCCACAAGCACTACAGCTAAGTCCCACAAAGTTAAGCTAAGTCCCTTTTGCATACTGCTCATATGTTACATCTGTGCTAATGTTCTTAGTTCTCTCTACCTTGCTGCTTTGGATCTTGGCTACTATATTTGTCTAGTTATGATTTTTTTCTATTCATCCTTGGATCTGCATAATCTGAACTGTTCAAATCCTCTTCCCTCAGACATATATAATGCCTGTGCTTTCTTGAAAATTCTGTGCCATCCTCGATATGTCCACCGAGGATCTCGACGTAGTTTCTGTAAAGGCATGCAGTTCACCTCCTTAATTAGTGACTACATTCCAGAAATTTCATCCCGTCGTTCTATGTCAAAGTCAGGATCTCGATTTGTAAATTCACTAAATATCTGTTCAATTAAGTTTTTATCTCCAAATGCTGTAAGTAATGTGCTGCAGATGGTGAGGATGACCTTGATAAATGCAAGGTCTCTAGCAAACAAATAGTAATTGGCTTGATTTTTTATTTGTGACTGAAACATGGCTGACACTGTATGAAATATCATCTCTTGGTGAACTTTCTCCTCCGTAATGTGCTTTTTTGTGTTGCTACTGTTTTTAAAGCTATTTTAAAAACAAAATATTAAATACAGATGTGTACTCCAGCTTTGAGGTAGTTAATGAGAGTCAATATAGGGGGTCCTATATTATGTGTACTGGTTTACAGGCCTGCGAAATTCAACATTCAAGTTCCTCGCTAATATCAGCGTTGTGATAGACTGTTGATTCTAGGAGACTTTAATATTCACCTTTGCTGTCCAGCCAAACCACTGGTGAGTTTTATGTCTCATTGAATCTTTAACAATTTTAGCCTCAACAATCTTTAACTTATCGGTCACAATTTGTTTGGAGTCCTACTCATAATTTGGGACTCATATTGGATCTGGTGTTGTCATATGGCTTCCCCATAACAAACCTGAGAGTGATTGATGCTGCTTTTTCAGACCATTTGCCAATTGTGTTTGAATTTGTGATTCCCCCACCCCCACATGCTCTCAGTCCATAAGTTATTCTCGTTTTATTCAGCTGTCCACTGCCAGTTTGTTTTCAGAGCAGTATCAAGCAAACTTTGAGGAAGTTGCCGCCTTCGTCAAAAAATTAAACAATGAAGAGATGGTGGAGGTTTTTATTAATTCCTGCTCCATTTCTATTAGGGGTGGAATGGTTCAACTTACTCACGTTCAGTTTGTAACACGGTTTTAGAGTCACGATTTTGGTACGGTTTGGTAAGTGCTATATGTTTAGGAAAAAAATATACTGTCAAATAAAGAAAATAATAATCTATCTACAAGCAACAGCTCAAATAAATAAAATATACAAAAAAAACAAATAAAAAATTTCTGTTTTTTTAGGTATTTCTAAACATTACTAACATTAGTTTTTAGGTACAGAAATTAAATAAAGTAATTAAATGTAAAACAGCATTGCATATTTGACTGCATAAATTAAATATTAATCTTTATTAAAGTTACAAAAGCTATTAAATCAAGAGCAGTGAGTGATTTCTTTGTTGTTGCTGTTTGAATAATATTAAGAAAGTGCTGTCACATTAAGAGAATGCACTGATCCTGTCACTGATACAGTACATTCAGCCGGCTATGTCTGCTATAGGATACTTACCAAGACGGGCATTTTGACATAATTTTTTTGTCAATTTGTCCATTTAAATACAATACTTAAGAGAGAGCTTAATATTTGTGCACATTCTGAGCCGCGAGTTTGCGCACTTCGAATGAGTGCGCGCACAAATCTTCTCAGTATGCGCGTGAGCTCACGTCCTCTGGCTCTTAAATGTTTAAACTGGCAAAGCTTTAATGAGTTTAGTTTAAACACAGATATCAACTTCTGCTGTTCAGGTCTCACTTGTGCACGCACTATCAGCACCCGGGTGATGACGGAATAACTGACTGCTCATATTCCAGCATACGGCATTAGCATTGAAAAAGAGTGAATGGTTTGTGTTTGAAAGGAACTGTATTGCACCAATCACTACTACGGTGTCAACCGTCTCAGAGAGTCGATTACCACATCTGATGTCCAATGGCCACGAGAGAAATGAAGAGGAAGCAGTTGTACTAAATTGTACTAATTTACTCTTTAAGATGTTGAATATCAATGATCAAATACACCATGTACATATTTACCATCAAAGTAGATCACAAAATAGTAAATAAAATATGCATATAAAGAGCGTAGGCCTACGCAAAATAATAAACAAACAAACTGAATTATTTTAACAGATTTTAAATTCAAGGATACAGATAGAGGCTGATCTCACAAATATGTAGTGAAAACAATGAGTGCAACAGTCTGTGTTGGTCTCCACAGTTCAAAGAAGATCCTGACATGGGACTGAAGAGAAAAGAAGCTGGTCGTTAAGCTGCAGTCTCAGGTCCCCTGACGCATGATGAATCTTCGGCGAATTGTGAATGCAAAGTCTATGATGTGTGTTATTGATTTACCCCGTTGCTGTGTATGACTCTAAAATGTGGTTCTATAATAAGCAAATAAACTTAATCAGTAACAGAAAACTGCATAAATGTGCAATGACGCTAACAGCACAACAGAAATTGCTGCGTCATTGTAACTTAGCTGTATAATGGGTGATCATTCTCGCCATCATAAAAACACAATACTTCACATAATCGAGGAAACACACTCATTTTACATAAATTATAATCTAGCAGCGGTATATCAAGTTAAACAGTGAATAAATGGCATAATAATAATACAATGAATACTCAAAACGAAACTCACAGTCTTCAACATTCCAAAATCGTTATGAAGGAAACTTCAATGAGAAGTCTGAGACAATTAAGCATCATCCACTGCCAGTCGAGATCACAAATATTCTCCCTGCAGTTCACAAAGTGAAATCGCTACAGAAAGAGATCTTAATTTGCATTATTTTGCTGCTTTACGGGGAAGACTGCAGGACCTACTACTCCACAACACCACCGTCGCATCATAGAAACTGATCCGCTCTCGCACAATCGCCAAACAGGCCACGCCCTCTCAATTCAATTCAATGACCAAAATAATAGCTGTACAGCCCTAATAAAAGAACACAAACTGAACATGGGCATTGTGACGAGTGGGGCGGGGCCGAGAGCCGTGGGAACGGGTCAAGGCCGGTGGAGTGATTGGAGATGAGCGACACCTGCGCCACTCACCGGTCTAAACTCACCCCCGGTCTAAAGTCCCACGGAGGAGATCCGGAAGGATAAAAGAGGAGTTACGACAGAGAAGGACGAGAGAGGACCAGCCCTGGGTTTTATTTTGTGTTTCGTTTCTGTTTGTGCGCGGCAGTCGTCCGCGAGGGGCTGTTCCGCTATTTTGTGTTTATTTGGTAATTAAAGTTTTATTTGAATGTCCGCCGGTTCCCGCCTCCTTCTTCCCGTGCCTATGAAGGTTTTTATTGTTACACTGGTGCCGAAACCCGGGAGGAAGGAGGGACACGCTGCCAAAGATCCCTCGCCGCTGGGGTGAGTCCATGGCGCCAGACTGCTACGCCCTGCTCGATGGCGCCGTGGACTCACCCCAGCGGCGAGGGATCTTGCTTTTTCATTGGCATACAGAAATGTTGTAAATAATGTTACCGTCCGTCAGCTATTTAGATAGACCCCACAGAAGAAATTCATGGTTAAGAATGACACGAGGGAGAATAAGCTAAAACTTTTAAAACTAAAGCTTTTTTTTTAACTTGTATGTCAATACATTATACATTTTTAAAGTTTCCTTCAGGTTCAGTGTAGGCAAACAAACTTTTTACATTATTTGGTGTGTATTTTCTGAAAACATGTCTCATCCAGTCTAGAATTGAGATGTAGAACAATTTAATGGCCTTTTGGAGAGTTATTGAACCTGCATTCCACATGGTTCATGTGTTCAGAGCAAGGACAGCTACAACGAGGAGAGAAGTTGGAATAACAAGCAATGCAATGTTAAATGTTGATATTGTATTGTTTGTGACAGAGAAAGAAAATGTTATTTATTTTCACTTTTTGATGCACACGTTACATGTATGTATCATAATTATTTAACATTTATTTTGACAGTGTCAGTCTCTGCAGCCCTTTCGATGAGTTCCTCCTCTTCATGGTCCACCTTTCAGTCAGTCTTCCAGAGAAGGATCTGACCTTACACAAAAAACTTGGGATGGATTAATTTGGTTTTATATGTACAGACTAGAATATAAAATGTAAATTAAATATTATGTAAGTGCAAATATATATATATAACTTTAATATGGTTTCTCACTCACCAGTGTAATGTTAACATGTAAATATCCACACTTAAATTTTAGAAACTTTGATAGTTTTAATAACTATGTAAAATACAGATAATAACTGTGACAGTGTAATGGTATGTTACTATGTTTTTTTTTAACACTTCTGCCACTTGTAGGACTGATAGGTAAGGCAAATCACTGGTGACACCACTTTAAACATTCTCCTGAGATGAAAAACAAAGGTATAGTGTAAATTGACCATTAAGAAAAATAAAAAATGTCCACCGTCATTACAAGTTGCATGCATAATAAATGGAGCCATAATCAATATGATTGTGTTTTTGTCTTTTTTTCTGCTAGGGCCAATGAATCAAATAGGCATGTTATACATTATGAATAAAAGCAAGATATGAAAAGATGATGTATCAATATTAGACACTCTACTCCTACCTTAACCACTCAGCGAGCTTCCTCTCTTGCAAACAGCACCACCATGCCACTCACAGGACCTGGCTTGACTCTCTGGACATACCAATGGGGCATGTTAATATTATTAATAAAAGTTTATTAATTATGTCATACATTAAAGAATTTGATAATTCTCTTACTTACCATTGTTCTAGGTTTGTGCCAGCTCTGCTCCATTCAGTGCCGCTCTGTACAGGAGGAACTGCACTTATTCTCAGTTTCTGAATAGTGTGCTGTCTGCTACAGTGCTGCAACAGTATGGATGGGAGTCCTTTAAAACAATCTGTGAAGATAATTACATTGGGTTACATATTTAATTGATTTCAAATACATTTTGAATTACTTTCAGTTGCATTTTAAATTATTACATTGTAAATTACACTATATTTAAAATAAATTATGAAGAATAATTAATATTTTATATAATGTTACAAACATGCCAATATACTGTAAAGAGATCAGTAATATTTCAAAGGATGTCCCTATCTCTCTTAACCATTTCTGATTGTTTGCTTTTTACTGATTAGCTTTATCATGTTTGTGTTAGGGATCCCTGGAAAACTGCTATATAAATAAAAACAAACAATTAAATCAACATTCAACATACAAAAAAAAAAAAATGTTTAATACTGAGAATGATTTTTAAAACCATATATCTTTATTGTTATCTTTATAGGCCTTTAAGGTTTATTACGATACATGGCAATCTAAAAATGGCAACAGTATTTAAAATACTTCATATCAAGTGAAGAAGTTCCTATCACAGCAAGCACCTATCAGAGCCACCGATGCAAATAAACGTGGATTACCGGGAGACCTGTTGTTATTATCTCTTAGGAGTTATAAAAAGCTGAGGTGGACGGAGTTTAAAGCTAAACTCTAACATAGCCCTGCTATTTTTGCGCTGATCAAATCAGTGCAGCAGCGTTATCCAGCCTTATAGAGATTGCTAAGACATGTGACCAACTGGGCGGCAAAACGTCATCAGAACGCAAAGAATTATGGGTATGTTTGGCCAGTTTACATGGGTTGGCATAACAGGCTAGTGTTCTGGCATGAAAATAATGAAAAATTAGCATGAAAAACAGAATATAATCGTACAAAATGCAGCGGACTAAAGAAAACATTGTCGTACCATACCGCCTAAAACTAAATCGTAATGCAAAGACGAGATATGACGAGAAAAAAAGGGAATCAAAAGACTGGATCCTTACGAGCAGAGCGACTGGTCAAGGGACGTCAAACTGTTGCCGAACTTCCAGCACCCATATATTTACAACTACATGATACTAAGTGTTAGTGCATACACACGAAGTTTTTCTATGGACTTTTTAATAATGTAAATGTATTCATCTAAATGTGTTTACATGTTAAATATGTAAAGAAACTGAAATTACGTTGGATTGTTACTACTATTTAAGTTATGTAATTGTGTTTGCAACCAAAGAACACTGATTTTGCACAATTCTTTCCTTAATACAGATAAAGGAGGCAGAATTTAATTCGGTCTTTGTGTGTTTTTATTTACAGACATGGCTAAAAATTATTACATGTGAGAAGAGACATTACAAAATATTTTGGGAAAACAATAAACATTAACATATTAGATGTAAGCATGGTATATAATTCTCCAAAAAGGCTTGAACCGGTCTGTGTTCGTAGCTTTGACCTCAGTATGGCCGAGGTACAGAGAAGGGGTCCAGTCAGGATCACACTCCAACATTTCATAGGCAGGTTTTTGCCTGCAAACACATTCACCAAATAAATTGCTATTTAGCCTAGATGTACAACATTTTAAAACTGATTAACGTTACGCTTTTAGTACGTTGGTAACTTAAGCTAATGGTCTGGTTAAGTAAAACAAACACGCTGGTTTTTGTCCACAACATAACATTTACAGAGAGTAATTGTAACTTACCTTTGTGAAAATGCTTTGAACACACCATCGTGTTTGGTGGAGTGTTAATCGAAAGGTAATCTTGGGCTCCTTACTGCTGCTATCCATGCCATTCGTCAACTATTTGTCACCTCTGAAACATGGCTTGTACTATTATTTTTCCACGCTGGAAAACGATAAAAGGATATTCCTTCTTAAGCTTTACCGCCACTTCTATTCCAGTTTATAGCGTTCTTCCCTCCATGCATAGAAGTGCTGGCGCGTTATGTTTGTGCCGCGGTTCCCAAAATGCTTTGCGTTTACCACTGGGAATACGTCATGATGACGACACATTAGCAATCTCTATTATCTAGATTTGCTAGAAGACGATAGAACAATACTCACCCTAAAGTTGTTGATGTAACTTGAAACGTTTAATGCCCTTCTCCATGCGATGAACTTCATTTACAGTAATCGGGGGAAGTTCTTGTAAGATGAAAAAAAAACATTGTGTACAAGAGCAGAGCTAAACTGTCCAAATTGAAAATATTATTGATTTATTTTTTGCTAGATCCATGAATCATCGATATATTTAAGATTATC